>NW_027009793.1:0-39683 GCF_036934945.1 Oncorhynchus masou masou
AGCCAAATCAGTAGCTAAATCACCAGCCAAATAGGTAGCTAAATCACCAGCCAAATCAGTAGCTAAATCACCAGCCAAATAGGTAGCCAAATCACCAGCCAAATCAGTAGCCAAATCAGTAGCTACATCAGTAGCCAAATCACCAGCTAAATCACCAGCCAAATCACCAGCCAAATCACCACCTAAATCACCAGCCAAATCAGTAGCCAAATCACCAGCCAAATCAGTAGCTAAATCACCAGCTAAATCACCAGCTAAATCACCAGCCAAATCACCAGCTAAATCACCAGCCAAATCAGTAGCTAAATCACCAAAGAAATCACCAGCCAAATCACCACAAATCACCAGCTAAATCACCATTGCCAAATCAGTAGCCAAATCACCAGCTAACCACCAGCCAAATCAGCAGTTAAACCACCAGCCAAATCACCAGCTAAATCACCAGCCAAATCAGTAGCCAAATCACCAGCTAAATCACCAGCCAAATCAGTAGCTAAATCACCAGCCAAATCACCAGCCAAATCACCAGCCAAATCACCAGCCAAATCAGTAGCCAAATCACCAGCCAAATCAGTAGCTACTTCAGAAACATGCTTGTGTTATTTTTGTGTATCCTGCATTTGGTTGCATTTAAAATGTAATCAAAATGTAAATCGTTGTAATTTGTAAATGCCAGAGCTGTCAGACAATGCATAAACAGAACAGTGATCTACCAACGTTTCTGTAATAACTCAGAGTGATCTATATGATGTATAATTCACATTTGGTTGCATTTAAAATAAACTGCTGCCCTTTGTGATGTGTGTTAACATTCAGCAGTAATATGATCACTAGCGCCTGTAATAACTAATGATCTGATATGATGAAATTCACAGTGGGAACATATGTCCCTGTGGAATATCATTCAGTCGGGTGAATAAATCAGAGAAAATATAAAATGTTTTTAATGATATTACAATGATGACGTGAATATCATTCTTAATAAATCAGAAAATATAAAATGTTTTTAATGCTGGTTGTATACTTCCTCCACTTTGAATGGCATTTTAACACTGGTGTACAGTCCACTTTGAATGGCATTTTAACACTGGTCTACAGTCCACTTTGAATGGCATTTTAACACTGGTCTACAGTCCACTTTGAATGGCATTTTAACACTGGTGTACAGTCCACTTTGAATGGCATTTTAACACTGGTGTACAGTCCACTTTGAATGGCATTTTACCACTGGTGTACAGTCCACTTTGAATGGCATTTTACCACTGGTGTGTACTCACTTCATGACTGTGGCTATACAGAACTTGAAAGACATTTTATTTATATGAGTGGCTATAACTTTTGAGATAATACAATATCAATGTCTCATCACACATTAGCTTTAAACTACTGACAGGTGAGAATTGTCTGTTAATTAAATGATTAGAATATTCCGCCCTGAAACATATAATTGTATGGAATTGATTAGAATGTATAAAATCATAATCAATAAATGTGTAGTCCTAGTCAGAATTAGGTAAAACAATATGTCTTTGTGGTATTTTAAATGCAGACTGTCTGAGCTCGGTGGATTTGACTAGAGATTTGGGAGAGAACGGGAGTACGTCTCCAAGGACAAGGTCACTATCTCTGTCGGCTGGGTAGTGAGACAGACAGTGTGTGCGCATGTTTGTGTGTATGTGTGGGCGTGAGAAGTCAGTATAAATGAATTGTTTTGTATTCTTGACTTCAGAATGTTCCCGTGAATAAACATTTAACTATTTTATCTGGGCCTCCGCCTGATTCATTCGGCCAGGATCTTACAAATGCTGGTCTGCAGGCTGAGAGTAATATAATTAAATTGGGTTGTGTACCCGGAGAACATAACTATCTTATCAACTACTCTACTAGTGATGTTGTGTACATAGGAACTTGGTAGTGAAGGATCCTGGGAAAGATCGTAACATGATCAGTAACAGTTCCGTGTGAGACACAACACTTACAAAAACAAAAACAGCTGAGCTTTGTTTCTTGCCTGTTTTTCTTCGACATAATTACCACATCTTAATTAAAGAAGACAGGACACACAACACCTGCTACTAAGAGTAGTTATCTAACAGATGAATTACTTAGTGTTTGACATAGGTTTAGGACCCGTTACATTGAGTGGTCTCACAGTGTTGGACATATTGTTGTTGTTGTCCCTGTCCCTGTCCCTGAGCTGTAGCTGAGAGCTCCTCCTCAGTTCTGTGTCTCTCTATGAAGACCTATAGGCTGTTTGCACAACACAACAGTTTTCCCTGTCTCTCCAACATCAACACAACAGTTTTCCCTGTCTTTCCAACACTCAACACAACAGTTTTCCCTGTCTCTCCAACCTCAACACAACACAACAGGTTTCCCTGTCTCCAACACTCAACACAACAGTTTTCCCTGTCTCTCGAACACTCAACACAACAGTTTCCCTGTCTCTCCAACACACAACACAACACCTTTCCCAGTCTCTCCAACACACAACACAACAGGTTTCCCTGTCTCTCCAACACACAACACAACAGTTTTCCCTGTCTCTCCAACACAACAGGTTTCCCTGTCCAACACACAACACAACAGTTTTCCCTGTCTCTCCAGCACACAACACAACACAACACCTTTCCCTGTCCAACACACAACACAACACCTTTCCCTGTCTCTCCAGCACACAACACAACAGTTTTCCCTGTCTTTCCAACACTCAACACAACAGTTTTCCCTGTCTCTCCAACACTCAACACAACACAACAGGTTTCCCTGTCTCTCCAACACTCAACACAACAGTTTTCCCTGTCTCTCGAACACTCAACACAACAGTTTCCCTGTCTCTCCAACACTCAACACAACACCTTTCCCAGTCTCTCCAACACACAACACAACAGGTTTCCCTGTCTCTCCAACACACAACACAACAGTTTTCCCTGTCTCTCCAACACAACAGGTTTCCCTGTCCAACACACAACACAACAGTTTTCCCTGTCTCTCCAGCACACAACACAACACAACACCTTTCCCTGTCCAACACACAACACAACACCTTTCCCTGTCTCTCCAGCACACAACACAACAGCTTTCCCTGTCTCTCCAACACACAACACAACAGGTTTCCCTGTCTCTCCAACACAACAGGTTTCCCTGTCTCTCCAACACACAACACAACAGCTTTCCCTGTCTCTCCAGCACACAACATAACAGCTTTCCTTGTCTCTCCAGCACACAACACAACAGCTTTCCCTGTCTCTCCAACACCCAACACAAAACAAAAGGAGCTAATTAATTCCTAGCACCTCAATCTGTTGTGGGATTGACACCAACACAGCTCTCCCTCTGTTCACCCTGCTAACAGAGTTACAACAGTCTCACACAAATGTACACATGCACTCTTTCACTCTGTCTCTGTGTCTCTCAGTACAGTGGAATAATGGCTGAGCTGTTGGGGATTCCCAAGCTGGCAAGGGAGTGTTTCTCACCCCCACGTCCTCAATTATCAACCCACAGATGGTCTCCTTCGCTTCTGATAGGAGAGTTGGAGAAAGCTGGGGAGGCCTGGAGAGGTATAGGGAGAGGAAGGGAGGGTTGTGGAGGAGAGGAGAGTTGTGGAGGCATGGAGAGGTTGTGGAGGAAGGGAGGGTTGTGGAGGAGAGGAGAGCTGTGGAGGCATGGAGAGGAGAGCTGTGGAGGCATGGGGAGGAGAGGAGAGCTGTGGACGGATGGGGGGGGGATAGGGAGGAGAGGAGAGCTGTGGAGGGATGGGGAGGAGAGGAGAGCTGTGGAGACATGGGGAGGAGGGATGGGGAGGAGAGGGAGAGCTGTGGAGGCATGGGAGGGGAGGGATGGGGAGGAGAGGAGAGCTGTGGGGGCATGGGGAGGAGGGATGGGGAGGAGGGAGAGCTGTGGAGGGATGGGGAGGAGGGATGGGGAGGAGATGAGAGCTGTGGAGGCATGGGGATGGGGGGAGAGGAGAGCTGTGGAGGGATGGGGAGGAGGGATGGGGAGGAGAGGACAGCTGTGAAGAGATTGGGAGGAGAGGGGAGCTGTGGAGGGCATGGGGAGGAGGATGGGGAGGGAGGGGAGCTGTGGAGGGATGGGGAGGAGAGGAGAGCTGTGGAGGGATGGGGAGGAGAGGAGAGCGGTGGAGGCATGGGGAGGCGGAATGGGGAGGAGAGGAGAGCTGTGAAGAGATTGGGAGGAGAGGAGAGCTGTGGGAGGCATGGGGAGGAGTGATGGGGAGGAGTGATGGGGAGGAGAGGAGAGCTGTGGAGGGATTGTAGGAGGAGAGGGGAGCTGTGGAGGCATGGTGAGGAGGGATGGGGAGGAGATGAGAGCTGTGGAGGCATGGGGAGGAGGGTTGGGGAGGAGAGGAGAGCTGTGGAGGGATTGGGAGGACACACACACACACACTCTCTCTCTCTCTCTTTCTCTCGCGTGCTGTCTCTCTCACACACATGCGCAGACAGACAGACAGACAGACAGACAGACAGACAGACAGACAGACAGACAGACAGACAGACACCCCTCCTGTCAGTGTTGTACACACCTGGTGTGTACAAACTGATCCATCAGTACATCCATCTCCCTCAGAGGCCAGTGGGAATAATCATCTTGGCACTAAAACATCTGTGATCTAACGGTACAGCCTGGTCTGCTGCCGTATTGCTGTGTTGCTGTGTTGCTGTTTTGCTGTGTTTCTGTGTTTCTGTGTTGTTGCTGTGTTGCTGTGTTTCTGTGTTGCTGTGTTGCTGCTGTGTTGCTGTGTTGCTGCTGTGTTGCTGTTGTGCCGCTGTGTTGCTGTGTTGCTGTGTTGCTTTGCTGCTGTGTTGCTGTGTTTCTGTGTTGCTGTTGTGCCGCTGTGTTGCTGTGTTGCTTTGCTGCTGTGTTGCTGTGTTTCTGTGTTGCTGCTGTGTTGCTGTGTTGTTGTGTCGCTGTGTTGCTGTGTTTCTGTGTTTTTGTGTTTCTGTGTTGTTGTGTTTCTGTGTTGTTGTGTTGCTGTGTTTCTGTGTTGTTGTGTTGTTGTGTTGCTGTGTTGCTGCTGTGTTGCTGTGTTGCTGTGTTTCTGTGTTGCTGTGTTGCTGTGTTGCTGTGTTTCTGTGATGCTGTGTTGCTGCTGTCTTTCTGTGTTGCTGTGTTGCTGCTGTGTTTCTGTGTTGCTGCTGTGTTTCTGTGTTGCTGCTGTGTTGCTGTGTTGCTATGTTGCTGTGTTTCTGTGTTTCTGTGTTGCTGCTGTGTTGCTGTGTTACTGTGTTGCTGCTGTGTTTCTGTGTGGCGGTGTTGCTGTGTTTATGTGTTTATGTTTTGCTGCTGTGTTTCTGTGTGGCTGTGTTGCTGTGTTTCTGTGTTGCTGTGTTGCTGTGTTGCTGTGTTGCTGTGCTGCTGTTGTTTAGACTAACGAGGCGTCCCAAATGGAAACCTAATCTCTATATAATGCACTATACATTTTACCAAGACCCTGGTCAAAAGTAGGGCAGTATTTTCACAGTAAGTAGATAAATAGGATGCCATTTCAGACACATGTTAGGCTATGTTTAGACAAAGGGATGTTCTCCAATAGATATCAGCCCCAGGGACCAGCTCCTAGGGTTATGACGGGCAGTAGAGGCAGTACGGATCTGTGTGTGTAGGGTTGTTGTAATGTTGAGGCAACGTTTCTGTGATGCGATAACAGCAGGACAACCCAATGTTATGAGCAGGAGCACAGGACTAGTTATACAGTACTTTGAAGGCCGTTTGGAGGTAACAGCCTATACTGGACTCTGAAGGCAGTTTGTAGGTAACAGCCCATGCAGTACCCTGACAGCAGTTTGTAGGTAACAGCCCATACAGTACCCTGACAGCAGTTTGGAGGTAACAGCCCATGCAGTACCCCTGACAGCAGTTTGGAGGTAACAGCCCATACAGAACTCTGAAGGCAGTTTGGAGGTAACAGCCTATACAGAACTCTGAAGGCAGTTTTAGAGTAACAGCCCATACAGTACCCCTGGACAGCAGTTTGGAGGTAACAGCCTATACAGAACTCTGAAGGCAGTTTGGAGGTAACAGCCTATACAGAACTCTGAAGGCAGTTTGTAGGTAACAGCCCATACAGAACTCTGAAGGCAGTTTGGAGGTAACAGCCTATACAGAACTCTGAAGGCAGTTTGGAGGTAACAGCCTATACAGTACTCTGACAGCAGTTTGGAGGTAACAGCCTATACAGTACTCTGACAGCAGTTTGGAGGTAACAGCCTATACAGGACTCTGAAGGCAGTTTGGAGGTGACAGCCTATACAGTACCCTGACAGCAGTTTGGAGGTAACAGCCCATACAGTACTCTGACAGCAGTTTGGAGGTAACAGCCTATACGGTACTCTGACAGCAGTTTGGAGGTAACAGCCCATACAGAACTCTGAAGGCAGTTTGGAGGTAACAGCCTATACAGAACTCTGAAGGCAGTTTGGAGGTAACAGCCTATACAGAACTCTGAAGGCAGTTTGGAGGTAACAGCCCATACAGTACCCTGACAGCAGTTTGGAGGTAACAGCCTATACAGAACTCTGAAGGCAGTTTGGAGGTAACAGCCTATACAGAACTCTGAAGGCAGTTTGGAGGTAACAGCCTATACAGAACTCTGAAGGCAGTTTGGAGTAACAGCCTATACAGTACCCTGACAGCAGTTTGGAGGTAACAGCCTATACGGTACTCTGACAGCAGTTTGGAGGTAACAGCCTATACAGTACCCTGACAGCAGTTTGGAGGTAACAGCCCATACAGAACTCTGAAGGCAGTTTGGAGGTAACAGCCTATACAGAACTCTGAAGGCAGTTTGGAGGTAACAGCCCATACAGTACTCTGACAGCAGTTTGGAGGTAACAGCCCATACAGAACTCTGAAGGCAGTTTGTAGGTAACAGCCCATACAGAACTCTGAAGGCAGTTTGGAGGTAACAGCCCATACAGAACTCTGACAGCAGTTTGGAGGTAACAGCCTATACAGTACCCTGACAGCAGTTTGGAGGTAACAGCCTATACAGTACCCTGACAGCAGTTTGGAGGTAACAGCCTATACAGTACCCTGACAGCAGTTTGGAGGTAACAGCCCATACAGAACTCTGAAGGCAGTTTGGAGGTAACAGCCTATACAGAACTCTGAAGGCAGTTTGGAGGTAACAGCCTATACAGAACACTGACAGCAGTTTGGAGGTAACAGCCTATACAGAACTCTGAAGGCAGTTTGGAGGTAACAGCCTATACAGTACCCTGAAGGCAGTTTGTAGGTAACAGCCCATACAGAACTCTGAAGGCAGTTTGGAGGTAACAGCCCATACAGAACTCTGACAGGAGTTTGGAGGTAACAGCCCATACAGTACCCTGACAGCAGTTTGGAGGTAACAGCCCATACAGTACTCTGTTAGCAGTTTGGAGGTAACAGCCTATACAGTACGTACAGTCAGGGGTGGAACTGAGACAGTTGTTGGACAGTTGTGTGTGTGTGTGTGTGTGTGTGTGTGTGTGTGTGTGTGTGTGTGTGTGTGTGTGTGTGTGTGTGTGTGTGTGTGTGTGTGTGTGTGTGTGTGTGTGTGTGTGTGTGTGTGTGTGTGTGTGTGTGTGTGTGTGTGTGTGTGTGTGTGTGTGTGTGTGTGCGCGCGTGTGTGTGTGTGCGACATGTATGTGTGTGAGAGTGTGCATTTCACCCTGCATAGAGGAGGAAGCTAGAACGTCCTAATAAAGATAAATTGTTCCCGTCTGTTCACATTAGCTCCCTCGCTGTGCAATGCATGCTGGAAATCCATCAAATTACATCCGCTAATTAACTGTATAATAACTGCATTGTGTATGGAATATTATTACCTCTGACGAAAGCCAATCAAGGCTTTTTTTTCTCTTCAAATGGTGTGGAAACGGTGTGGCTAATAAGTCATTCATATTATTATTAAACTCAACCTGTGGCTCGAGTCTCAAATGGTACACTGTTCCCTATGTAGTGCACTACTTTTGAATAGAGCTCTATGGTGTAACGCTCTTCTTCCGACGAGGAGGAGTAAGAGATATCGGACCAATTTGCAGCGTGGTGATTGTCCATTTTAATATGGACAAGTGAACACTACAAAATACAAAATAACAAAGTGAAAGAACGAAACAAAGGAAACAGTCCCGTGTGGCACAAACACTGACACGGAAAAAATAATCACGCACAACTCAAAAGTGAAACCAGGCTACTAAGTATGGTTCTCAATCAGGGACAACGATTGACAGCTGTCTCTGATTGAGAACCATACCAGGCCAAACACAGAAATCCCAAATTATAGAACAAAGGAACATAGACAAACCACCCAACTCCGTCCTGACCATACTAAACAAAAACATAGCCAAAGAACTAAGGTCAGAACATGACAGTACCCCCCACCCCAGTGGGGACTCCGTCCGCAAAACCTGAACCTATAGGGAGGTCTGGGTGGGTGTCTGTCTGCGGTGGCGGTGGCGGTGGCGGTGGCGGCTCCCGGTGCGGGACGTGGACCCCACTCCACCCTAGTCTGTCTCCGCTTTAACCGCCTCCGTGGCCTCTTTAGAGTGGGCGACCCTCGCCGACTCGGACTGGGGACCCTAGCAATGGGTCCCAAATGGACGGGCGATTCTGGCAGCTCCTGGCTGACTGACGCCTCTGTTAACTCCTGGCTGACGGACGACTCTGTTAACTCCTGCGAGGACACTCCTGGCAGCTCCTGGCTGACGGACTGCTCTGGGCAGCTCCTGGCTGACGGACGGATCTGGCAGCTCCTGGCTGACGGACGGCTCTGGCAGCTCCTGGCTGACGGACGGATCCTGGCAGCTCCTGGCTGACGGACGGATCTGGCAGCTCCTGGCTGACGGACGGATCTGGCAGCTCCTGGCTGACGGACGGCTCTGGCAGCTCCTGGCTGACTGACGGCTTTGGCAGTTCCTGGGCTGACTGACGGCTCTGCAGCTCCTGACTGACGGGCGGCTCTGACAGCTCCTGGCTGACTGACGGCTCCTGGCAGCTCCTGGCTGACGGACGGCTCTGGCAGTTCCTTGCTGACTGACGGCTCTTGCAGCTCCTGACTGACGGGCGGCTCTGACAGCTCAGGACAGATGGGGTGGCTCTGGCAGCTCCGGACAGACAGGCGACTCTGGCAGTTCAGGACAGACGGGTGACTTTGGCAGCTCAGGACAGACGGGCCACTCTGGCAGCTCAGGACAGACGGGTGACTTGCAGCTCAGGACAGACGGGCGACTCTGGCAGCTCAGGACAGACGGGCGACTCTGGCAGCGCTGGACAGGCGGGGAGCACCTGGAGAGGAGGAGAGAGCCTGGTGCGGGGGCTGCCACCAGAGGGCTGGTGCGTGGAGGTGGCACCGGATAGACGGACCGTGAAGGCGCACAGGGAGGTCTCGAGCACCGAGCCTGCCCAACCCTACCTGGCTGAATGTTCCCGTAGCCTGGCCAGTGCAGCGAGGTGGGAATAGCCCGCACTGGGCTGTGCTGGTGAACCAGGGACACCATGCGTAGGGCTGGTACCATGTACCCGCCCGAGGAGACGCTATGGAGACCAGATGCGCTGAGCCGGCTTCATGGCACCTGGCTCGATGCCCAACCTAGTCCGGCCACACGAGGCACTGCTGTTTACCGCACCGGGCTATGCCTGCGCACCGGGGGACACCGTGCTACTCACGGCATAACACTCAGCCTGCCCGGTCCCTCTCTCCATGGTAAGCACGGGAGTTGGCTCAGGTCTCCTACTCCCTACCTGACTTAGCCACACTTCCCGTCGCTAAGCCTCTCAGGCTTCCAACCGCGCTGCCGTGCTGCTTCCTCATACCACCGCCTCTGCTTCCGCGGCCTCCAGCTCAGCCTTGGGGCGGTGATATTCTCCAGCCTGTGCCCAGGGCCCTTGCCGTCCAGAAACTCATCCCATGTCCAGGAGTCCTGAGATCGCTGCTGCTTGGACCTTTGGTGGTGGGTGTTTCTGTAACGGCTGTCTTCCTCCTTTGACGAGGAGGAGTAGTAAGGATCGGAGGACCAATACGCAGCGTGGTACGTGTTCATGCTCTTTATTAAAAAACACTGAAACAAATCAATAAAGGCCAAGTGAAATAGCCAAACCGAAACAGTTCCGTGTGGAACACACAGACACAGAACATAAACACAAGTGGTAAAAGGCTACCTAAGTATGATTCTCAATCAGAGACAACTAACGACACCTGCCTATGATTGAGAACCATACCAGGCCAAACGCAAAAACACAACATAGAAAACGGAACATAGACAACCCACCCAACTCACGTCCTGACCATACTAAAACATACTAAAATGAAGACATGTCCTGTAGTGCACTACTTTTGACTAGAGCCCTATGGTTCCTGTAGTGCACTACTTTTGACCAGAGCCCAATGGGTCCTGTAGTGCACTACTTTTGACTAGAGCCCTATGGTTCCTGTAGTGCACTACTTTTGACTAGAGCCCCTATAGTTACTGTAGTGCACTACTTTTGACTAGAGCCCTATGGGTCCTGTAGGGCACTACTTTGACTAGAGCCCAATGGGTCCTGTAGTGCACTACTTTTGACTAGAGCCCTATGGTTCCTGTATTGCACTACTTTTGACTAGAGCCCTATGGTTACTGTAGTGCACTACTTTGGACTAGAGCCCTATATTCTGTAGTGCACTACTTTTGACTTAGAGCCTATGGGTCCTGTAGGGCACTACTTTGACTAGAGCCCACTGGGTCCTGTAGTGTACCATTTGACTAGAGCCCTATGGGTCCTTTAGCACTACTTTTGACTAGAGCCCTATGGTTCCTGTAGTGCACTACTTTGGACTAGAGCCCTATGGGTCCTGTAGTGCAATTATTTTTGACTAGAGCCCCATGGGTCCTTTAGTGCACTACTTTTGACTAGAGCCCTATGAGTCCTGTAGTGCACTACTTTTGACCAGAGCCCTATGGTTCCGTCGTGCACTACCTTGGACTAGAGCCCTATGGGGTCCTGTAGGGCACTACTTTTGACTAGAGCCCAATGGGTCCTGTAGTGCACTACTTTTGACTAGAGCTCCTATGGTTCCCAGTAATTACTTTTGACTAGAGCCCTATGGTTACTGTAGTGCACTACTTTTGACTAGAGCCCTATGGGTCCTGTAGGCACTACTTTTGACTAGAGCCCAATGGGTCCTGTAGTGCACTACTTTTGACTAGAGCCCTATGGTTCCTGTAGTGCACTACTTTTGACTAGAGCCCTATGGTTACTGTAGTGCACTACTTTTGACTAGAGCCCCATGGTTCCTGTAGTACTACTTTTGACTAGAGCCCAATGGGTCCTGTAGTGCACTACTTTTGACTAGAGCCCCATGGGTCCTTTAGTGCACTACTTTTGACTATAGCCCAATGGGTCCTGTAGCGGCACTACTTTTGACTAGAGCCCAATGGGTCCTGTAGTGCACTACTTTTGACTAGAGCTCCCATGGGTCCTTTAGTGCACTACTTTTGACTAGAGCCCCATGGTTCCTGTAGTGCACTACTTTTGACTAGAACTCCAATGGGTCCTGTAGTGCACTACTTCTGACTAGAGCCCTATGGGTCCTTTCAGAGCTACTTTGACTAGAGCCCTATGGGTACTGTAGTGCACTACTTTTGACTGGAGCCCTATGGGTCCTTTATGAGCTAGTTTTGACTAGAGCCCTATGGGTCCTTTAGTGAGCTAGTTTTGACTAGAGTCCTATAGGTCCTGTAGTGCACTACTTTTGACTAGAGCCCTATGGGTCCTGTAGTGCACTACTTTTGACTAGAGCCCTATGGGTCCTGTAGTGCACTACTTTTTGACTGAGCCCTATGGGTCCTGTAGTGCACTACTTTTGACTAGAGCCCTATGGGTCCTGTACTGCACTACTTTTTTTACTAAAGCCCTATGGGTCCTTTAGTGAGCTTTTTTGACTAGAGCCCTATGGGTCCAGTAGTGCACTACTTTTGACTGGAGCCCTATGGGTCCTGTACTGCACTACTTTTGCAACTAAAGCCCTATGGGTCCTGTAGTGCACTACTTTGACTAGAGCCCTATGGGTCCCTGTAGTGCACTACTTTTGACTGGAGCCCCATGGGTCCTGTACTGCACTACTTTTGACTAAAGCCCTATGGGTCCTGTAGTGCACTACTTTTGACTAGAGCCCTATGGGTCCTGTAGTGCACTACTTTTGGACTAAAGCCCTATGGGGTCCTGTAGTGCACTACTTTTGACTAGAGCCCTATGGGTCCTGTAGTGCACTACTTTTGACTAGAGCCCTATGGGTCCTGTAGTGCACTACTTTTGACTAGAGCCCTATGGGTCCTGTAGTGCACTACTTTTGACTAGAGCCCTATGGGTCCTGTAGTGCACTACTTTTGACTAGAGCCCTATGGGTCCTGTAGTGCACTACTTTTGACTGGAGCCCTATGGGTCCTTTAGTGAGCTAGTTTTGACTAGAGCCCTATGGGTCCTTTAGTGAGCTAGTTTTGACTAGAGCCCTATGGGTTCTGTAGTGCACTACTTTTGACTGGAGCCCTATGGGTCCTGTACTGCACTACTTTTGACTAAAGCCCTATGGGTCATGTAGTGCACTACTTTGACTAGAGCCCTATGGGTCCTGTAGTGCACTATAAATAGAATAGGTTGCCATTTGGCATGTATATTATACATTATGACGTTACGTTTCATCGCCAAATAGATATCCAGAGCTGTTCTGAGACCAGCAGCTAACGAAAAGACAGAAAGAGCAAGTCGACCCTGAAACAGAGACTTCCAGGCAGAGATAACAGAGAACGGCCTCAACTGGTTGTGACTTCGAAAAACTGGCCCTGAACTGAGATGGAGGACATTCGTCAATGGCCCTTTATGGAGCTAAATAAGTCAAGTAAATCTTCAATCGACTATTATACAGCGTGTTCCCATTGTGTAGGCTGCATCGCATAGAGAACGGCTACTATGAAATCACAAACCCCAAAGGAAAGGCCTCATTTAGACAGCCCACCTTCGGCCTTAGCCTGTGTGCTGGTCTGTTTCTGCCTGCTCTGGCTGTTATATAGAGCAGAGACAGACCGGCACCCAGGCTAAGTCCATTACTCTCGCCCCACCATTAGTCTTTTCCAAGTAGAAATGTCTTTCCTGTGTTTATGAAACGTTGCTGAATGATGAAGTACCGGGTTTATATAAAGCAGGTCAATTCAACACAGTGTGCACTGTAAACAAACACCCACCGATACTGTGTGCACTGTAAACAAACACCCACCGATACTGTGTGCACTGTAAACAAACACCCACCGATACTGGGTGCACTGTAAACAAACACCCACCAATACTGTGTGCACTGTAAACAAACACCCACCGATACTGTGTGCACTGTAAACAAACACCCACCGATACTGTGTGCACTGTAAACAAACACCCACCGATACTGTGTGCACTGTAAACAAACACCCACCGATACTATGTGCACTGTAAACAAACACCCACCGATACTGGGTGCACTGTAAACAAACACCCACCGATACCACTGTAAACAAACACCCACCGATACTGTGTGCACTGTAAACAAACACCCACCGATACTGTGTGCACTGTAAACAAACACCCACCGATACTGTGTGCACTGTAAACAAACACCCACCGATACTGGGTGCACTGTAAACAAACACCCACCCATACTGTGTGCACTGTAAACAAACACCCACCGATACTGTGTGCACTGTAAACAAACACCCACCGATACTGTGTGCACTGGAAACAAACACCCACCGATACTGTGTGCACTGTAAACAAACACCCACCGATACTGTGTGCACTGGAAACAAACACCCACCGATACTGTGTGCACTGTAAACAAACACCCACCGATACTGTGCACTGTAAACAAACACCCACCGATACTGTGTGCACTGTAAACAAACACCCACAGATACTGGGTGCACTGTAAACAAACACCCACCGATACTGTGTGCACTGTAAACAAACACCCACCGATACTGTGTGCACTGTAAACAAACACCCACCGATACTGTGTGCACTGTAAACAAACACCCACCGATACTGTGTGCACTGTAAACAAACACCCACCGATACTGTGTGCACTGCAAACAAACACCCACCGATACTGTGTGCACTGTAAACAAACACCACCGATACTGGGTGCACTGTAAACAAACACCCACAGATACTGGGTGCACTGTAAACAAACACCCACAGATACTGTGTGCACTGTAAACAAACACCCACCAATACTGTGTGCACTGTAAACAAACACCCACCGATACTGTGTGCACTGTAAACAAACACCCACCGATACTGTGTGCACTGTAAACAAACACCCACCAATACTGTGTGCACTGTAAACAAACACCCACCGATACTGTGTGCACTGTAAACAAACACCCACAGATACTGGGTGCACTGTAAACAAACACCCACCGATACTGTGTGCACTGTAAACAAACACCCACCGATACTGTGTGCACTGTAAACAAACACTCCACCGATACTGTGTGCATCTGTAAACAAACACCCACCGATACTGTGTGCACTGTAAACAAACAAAACCGATACTGTGCACTGTAAACAAACACCCACCGATACTGTGTGCACTGTAAACAAACACCCACCGATACTGTGTGCACTGTAAACAAACACCCACCGATACTGTGTGCACTGTAAACAAACACCCACCGATACTGGGTGCACTGTAAACAAACACCCATAGATACTGTGTGCACTGTAAACAAACACCCACAGATACTGTGTGCACTGGTAAACAAACACCCACCAATACTGTGTGCACTGTAAACAAACACCCACGATACTGGGTGCACTGTAAACAAACACCCACCGATACTGTGTGCACTGTAAACAAACACCCACCCATACTGTGTGCACTGTAAACAAACAACCACCGATACTGTGTGCACTGTAAACAAACACCCACCGATACTGCAGCACTGTAAACAAACACCCACCGATACTGTGTGCACTGTAAACAAACACCCACCGATACTGTGTGCACTGTAAACAAACACCCACCGATACTGTGTGCACTGCAAACAAACACCCACCGATACTGTGTGCACTGCAAACAAACACCCACCGATACTGTGTGCACTGTAAACAAACACCCACCGATACTGTGTGCACTGTAAACAAACAACAACCGATACTGTGTGCACTGTAAACAAACACCCACCGATACTGTGCACTGTAAACAAACACCCACCGATACTGTGCACTGTAAACAAACACCCACCGATACTGTGTGCACTGTAAACAAACACCCACCGATACTGGGTGCACTGTAAACAAACACTCACAGATACTGGGTGCACTGTAAACAAACACCCACAGATACTGTGTGCACTGTAAACAAACACCCACCGATACTGTGTGCACTGTAAACAAACACCCACCGATACTGGGGTGCACTGTAAACAAACACCCACCATACTGTGTGCACTGTAAACAAACACCCACCATACTGTGTGCACTGTAAACAAACAACCACCGATACTGTGCACTGTAAACAAACACCCACCGATACTGGGTGCACTGTAAACAAACACCCACCGATACTGTGTGCACTGTCAACAAACACCCACCGATACTGTGTGCACTGTAAACAAACACCCACCGATACTGTGTGCACTGTAAACAAACACCCACCGATACTGTGTGCACTGTAAACAAACACCCACCGATACTGTGTGCACTGTAAACAAACACCCACCGATACTGGGTGCAACTGTAAACAAACACCCACCGATACTGTGTGCACTGTAAACAAACACCCACCGATACTGTGTGCACTGTAAACAAACACTCCACCGCATACTGGGTGCACTGTAAACAAACACCCACCGATACTGTGTGCACTGTAAACAAACACCCACCGATACTGTGTGCACTGTAAACAAACAACCACCGATACAGTGTGCACTGTAAACAAACACCCACCGATACTGTGTGCACTGTAAACAAACACCCACCGATACTGGGTGCACTGTAAACAAACACCCACCGATACTGTGTGCACTGTAAACAAACACCCACCGATACTGGGTGCACTGTAAACAAACACCCACCGATACTGTGTGCACTGTAAACATACACCCACCGATACTGTGTGTGCACTGTAAACAAACAACCACCGATACTGTGTGCACTGTAAACAAACACCCACCGATACTGGGTGCACTGTAAACAAACACCCACCGATACTGGGTGCACTGTAAACAAACACCCACCGATACTGTGTGCACTGTAAACAAACACCCACCGATACTGTGTGCACTGTAAACAAACACCCACCCATACTGTGTGCACTGTAAACAAACACCCACCAATACTGTGTGCACTGTAAACAAACACCCACCGATACTGTGTGCACTGTAAACAAACACCCACCGATACTGTGTGCACTGTAAACATACACCCACCGATACTGTGTGCACTGTAAACAAACAACCACCCATACTGTGTGCACTGCAAACAAACACTCCACCGATACTGGGTGCACTGTAAACAAACACCCACCGATACTGGGGTGCACTGTAAACAAACACCCACCGATACTGTGTGCACTGGAAACAAACACCCACCGATACTGTGTGCACTGTAAACAAACACCCACCGATACTGTGTGCACTGTAAACAAACACCCACCGATACTGTGTGCACTGCAAACAAACACCCACCGATACTGGGTGCACTGTAAACAAACACCCACCGCATACTGTGTGCACTGCAAACAAACACCCACCGATACTGTGTGCAAACAAACACCACCATACTGGGTGCACTGTAAACAAACACCCACGGATACTGTGTGTACCCTGTAAACAAACACCCACCGATACTGTGCACTGCAAACAAACAACCACCGATACTGTGTGCACTGCAAACAAACACCCACCGATACTGTGTGCACTGTAAACAAACACCCACCATACTGGGTGCACTGTAAACAAACACCCACCGATACTGTGTGCACTGTAAAAACAAAACACCCACCGATACTGGGTGCACTGCAAACAAACACCCACCGATACTGTGTGCACTGTAAACATACACCCACCGATACTGTGCGCACCAAACAAACAACCACCGATACTGTGTGCACTGTAAACAAACACCCACCGATACTGGGTGCACTGTAAACAAACACCCACCGATACTGTGCACTGTAAACAAACACTCCACCGATACTGTGTGCACTGTAAACAAACACCCACCGATACTGTGTGCACTGTAAACAAACACCCACCGATACTGTGTGCACTGTAAACAAACACCCACCGATACTGTGTGCATTGTAAACAAACACCACCGATACTGTGTGCACTGTAAACAAACACCCACCGATACTGTGTGCACTGTAAACATACACCCACCCGATACTGTGTGCACTGTAAACAAACAACCACCGATACTGTGCACTGTAAACAAACACCCACCGATACTGGGTGCACAAAACAAACACCCACCGATACTGGGTGCACCAAAAACAAACACCCACCGATACTGTGTGCACTGAAACAAACACCCACCCATACTGTGTGCACTGTAAACATACACCCACCGATACTGTGTGCACTGGAAACAAACACCCACCGATACTGTGTGCACTGGGTAAACAAACACCCACCGATACTGTGTGCACTGTAAACAAACAACCACCGATACTGTGTGCACTGCAAACAAACACCCACCGATACTGTGTGCACTGTAAACAAACACCCACCGATACTGGGTGCACTGTAAACAAACACCCACCGATACTGTGTGCACTGTAAACAAACACCCACCGATACTGGGTGCACTGTAAACAAACACCCACCGATACTGTGTGCACTGTAAAACATACACCCACCGATACTGTGTGCACTGTAAACAAACAACCACCGATACTGTGTGCACTGTAAACAAACACCCACCGATACTGTGTGCACTGTAAACAAACACCCACCGATACTGGGTGCACTGTAAACAAACACCCACCGATACTGTGTGCACTGTAAACAAACACCCACCGATACTGTGTGCACTGTAAACAAACACCCACCGATACTGTGTGCACTGTAAACAAACACCCACCGATACTGTGTGCACTGTAAACAAACACCCACCGATACTGTGTGCACTGTAAACAAAACACCCACCGATACTGTGTGCACTGCAAACATACACCCACCGATACTGTGTGCACTGTAAACAAACAACCACCGATACTGTGTGCACTGTAAACAAACACCCACCGATACTGGGTGCACTGTAAACAAACACCCACCGATACTGGGTGCACTGTAAACAAACACCCACCGATACTGTGTGCACTGGAAACAAACACCCACCGATACTGTGTGCACTGTAAACATACACCCACCGATACTGTGTGCACTGGAAACAAACACCCACCGATACTGTGTGCACTGTAAACAAACACACACCGATACTGTGTGCACTGGAAACAAACACCCACCGATACTGTGTGCACTGTAAACAAACACCCACCGATACTGGGTGCACTGTAAACAAACACCCACCGATACTGTGTGCACTGTAAACAAACACCCACCGATACTGTGTGCACTGTAAACAAACACCCACCGATACTGTGTGCACTGTAAACAAACACCCACCGATACTGTGTGCACTGTAAACATACACCCACCATACTGTGTGCACTGTAAACAAACAACCACCGATACTGTGTGCACTGTAAACAAACACCCACCGATACTGGGTGCACTGTAAACAAAACACCCACCGATACTGGGTGCACTGTAAACAAACACCCACCGATACTGTGTGCACTGGAAACAAACACCCACCGATACTGTGTGCACTGTAAACATACACCCACCGATACTGTGTGCACTGGAAACAAACACCCACCGATACTGTGTGCACTGTAAACAAACACCCACCGTTGTTGTTAAGTAACTGGTTCCACGGACATTTTTTATATTTACTCAACTTTTCGGGACAAAGTGTTCCCTTAGATTTTCTGTCAAACCTGTAACTGGGCCACTGACGGAACATTCAATCACGTTGTCTTGGGAAGCAACTCCAGTGTAGATTTTGTTTTGCCTTGTGTTTTAGGTTAAGACTTCTTCTCCCAATGTCTTTCGTTGAAAAGCAGTCTGATGCCAGTCATTTGAACTCACAACCTCTTTGTTCATGGCATTACTTCCTGCTATGCCACCATGTCATTTACCAGTTAACTATTCTCTCATCAGTGATTTATTTCAGCCAATTGTTGTTGTATCTGTCTAGTTGTCTGATGTTGGTGGGGTGTATTAACCTGTTTTAATGATACCCTGAGAAATACAATTGCTTTTTTGTGTGTACGTTTAACAGAGCTGAGATTTACTTTGAAGTGCAAAAGTGGTAGCAATATAGTTGAAACAGTTAGTGACACAGACATGGTGGAAAAACCGGGAGTTTGAATGCTGTGAATCAAGAGGTTGTGAGTTCAAATCCCAGGTGAGGGACATGTTGAATAATAATGCCTGTATACAATGTACTTGTGTGTTAAAGATGTTACAATAACTGTGAGTGAATCACCCTCTATGGTAAATTGGCAGCATAATCATTTCTACATGAATGAACATATGAGACAAATTGTGCAAATTCATCATGAATTGACTGCATTTTTACCACCTTTTTCACATTATGGAGCTAAGTTTGGGCCAACATTTATTTTAAATTCAGCTTGAGTATATAAAAAAGAGAAAGGATTTTTTTTATTTTACCTTATTTAATTAAGCAAGTCAGTTAAGAACAAATACTTATTTTCAATGATGGCCTAGGAACAGTGGGTTGTCAGCTCGGGGTTTGAAACTTGCAACCTTCCAGTTACTAGTTCAACGCTCTAAACCACTAGGCTGCCCTGCCGCCTACACTCTACCCACTAGGCTACCCTGCCGCCTACACTCTAACCGCTAGGTTACCCTGCCGCCTCTACACTCTAACCGCTAGGCTACCCTGCCGCCTCTACACCTAACCACTAGGGCTTCCTGCCGATGAGGAACGAGTCAATAATATTTACGTGAAAACAACGTGTTAGGATCTAATGATGGAAAGTAATGCAGGAAAATAAAGTACAGATTATATCAGCGATTAAATGTCATGTCTATACAAATCTGCAACGGATGTGAAATGGCTAGCTAGTTAGTGGTGGTGCTGCTAGTTAGGTTTCCAATCGGTGACGTCACTTGCTCTGAGACCTTTGAAGTAGTGGTTCCCCTGATTGCTCTGCGCAGGCCGCGTTTTGTGGAGTGATGGGTAACGATGCTTTAGGGTGGCTGTTGTTGATGTGTGCAGAAGGTCCCTGGTTTGCGCCCGGTTATGGGGACGGTTCAAAGTTATACTGTTACACTAGATTCAGTTGAGAACTATTAATGTTAGGTAATAGAGGAACAAACATTTAGATGAGGTAAAAAATATTAGAATAAGTTACTATTGTCATTCTATCTCTGTTCATAACAAGATATCTCAAATTTAGATGAACTTGAGGCTGTCCAGAAGTGTACCTATGCAGCAAAAATTTCCACATTTCAGAAACTATTTCCATGCAGAGTTTTTGACGTCTTTGACATCCTTCAGTAGATTCGCCTTTTAGAATGAGTTGAAATCTAATTTATCTTTAGGTATCCACTCACAGTATTTTCTATGCATTCAAGGCGATTGTAAGGGATAGGGGTCAGTATTCGGTAGTTTTTTTACATATATATATATATTTTTTAACCTTTATTTAACCAGGTAGGCAAGTTGAGAACAAGTTCTCATTTCTATACCCACCTGCTAGATAAAGCAAAGCAGTTCGACACATACAACGACAGAGTTACACAGTGGAGTAAAACAAACATACAGTCAATAATACAGAAACAAGTCTATCTACGATGTGAGCAAATGAGGTGAGATAAGGGAGGTAAAGGCAAAAAAAGGCCATGGTGGCAAAGTAAATACAATATAGCAAGTAAAACACTGGAATTGTAGATTTGCAATGGAAGAATGTGCAAAGTAGAAATAAAAATAATGGGGTGCAAAGGAGCAAAATTAATTAATTAAATACAGTAGGGAAAGAGGAAGTTTTTTGGGCTAAAATATAGGTGGGCTATGTACAGGTGCAGTAATCTGTGAGTTGCACTGACAGTTGGTGCTTAAAGCTAGTGAGGGAGATAAATGTTTCCAGTTTCAGTGCTTTTTGTAGTTCGTTCCAGTCATTGGCAGCAGAGAACTGGAAGGAGAGGCGGCCAAAGAAAGAATTGGTTTTGGGGGTGACTAGAGAGATATACCTGCTGGAGCGTGTGCTACAGGTGGGAGATGCTATGGTGACCAGCAAGCTGAGATAAGGGGGGACTTTACCTAGCAGGGTCTTGTAGATGACATGGAGTCAGTGGGCTTCATGGCGAGTATGAAGCCAGGGCCAGCCAACGAGAGTGTACAGGCCGTAATGGTAGGTAGTATATGGGGCTTTGGTGACAAAATGGATTGCACTGTGATAGACTGCATTCAATTTGTTGAGTAGGGTATTGGAGGCTATTTTGTAAATGACATCGCTAAAGTCGAGGATTGGTAGGATGGTCAGTTTTACAAAGGTATGTTTGGCAGCATGAGTGAAGGATGCTTATTGCGAAATAGAAGCCGTCTAGATTTAACTTTGGATTGGAGATATTTGATATGGGTCTGGAAGGAGAGTTTACAGTCTAACCAGACACCTAAGTATTTGTAGTTGTCCACGTATTCCCAGTCAGAGCCGTCCAGAGTAGTGATGTTGGACAGGCGGGTAGGTGCGGGTAGCGTCAGGTTGAAGAGCATGCATTTAGTTTCTTGTATTTAAAGAGCAATTGGAGGCCACGGAAGGAGAGTTGTATGGCATTGAAGCTTGCCTGGAGGGTTGTTAACACAGTGTCAAAAGAAGGGCCAGAAGTATACAGAATGGTGTCGTCTGCGTAGAGTGGATCAGAGACTCAACAGCAGCAAGAAGCGACCTCATTGATGTATACAGAGAAGAAGTCGGTCCAAATTGAACCCTGTGGCACCGAGAGACTGCCGAGGTCGGACAGCAGACCCTCCAATTTGACACACTGAACTCTATCAGAGAAGTAGTTGGTGAACCAGGCGAGGCAATCATTTGAGAAACCAAGGCTGTCGAGTCTGCCGATGAGGTGATTGACAGAGTCGAAAGTCTTGGCCAGATCAATGAACACGGCTGCACAGTAATGTTTCTTATCGATGGCGGTTAAGATATTGTTTAGGACCTTGAGCGTGGCTGAGGTGCACCCATGACCAGCTCTGAAACCAGATTGCATAGCAGAGAAGGTATGGTGAGATTCGAAATGGTCGGTAATCTGTTTGTTGACTTGGCTTTCGAAGACCTTAGAAAGGCATGGTACGATAGATATAGGTCTGTAGCAGTTTGGGTCAAGAGTGTTCCCCCCTTTGATGACTGAGGTGCCTAAAGTAAACTGCCTGTTACTCAGGCCCAGAAGCTAGGATATGCATACGTATGGTAGTATTGGATAGAAAACACGCTAAAGTTTCCAAAACTGTTAAAATAATGTTTTTGAGTATAACATAACTGATATGTCAGGCGAAAACCTGAGGAAAATCCATCCAGGAAGTGGTATTTCTCTGATGTGCTTTTCAATTGAATCCCTATACAGTATCTAATGGGTTAGGACCCAGATTGCAGTTCCTATGGCTTCCACTAGATGTCAACAGTCTTTAGACATTGTTTCAGGTTGTTTTCGGAAAAATTAGGAAGAATGAGATCTTTTGGTCAGTGGACTGAGGAAGTATGCAGAGCTGGTTTGCGCGCGTGACCGATTGTGCGCCCTTCATTGTTTTTCCTTTCTATTGAATATGTCCGGTTGAAATATTATAGATTATTTAGACAATTGACAACCTGAGGATTGTTTGACATGTTTCAACAAACTTTACTGGTAGTATTAGGATGTATTTGTCTGCATGTTTTGAACACCTTTGAGCCAGTGGATTGTTGAACAAAAGAGAGTTTTTGGGATATAAAGAGGGACTTTATCGAACAAAACAAACATTTATTGTGTAACTGGGACTCTTGTGACTGCAACCAGATGAAGATCATCAAAGGTAAGTGATTAATTTTATCGCTATTTCTGACTTTCGTGACTCCTCTACCTGGCTGGAAAATGTTTATATGCTTTTTTAAGCAGGACGCTGTCCTCAGATAATCGCATGGTGTTCTTTCGCCATAAAGCCTTTTTGAAATCTGACACAGCGGCTGGATTAACAAGAAGTTCATCTTTAAGCTGATGTATAATACTTGTATCTTTTATATCTTTTATTTAATTTATATTGACTATTTCTGTTTTTTTGAATTTGGCGCTCTGCAATTTCACCGGATGGGTCGCTAGTGGAACCCTATTACGAACAATGCTGTTTGAGTACACTAATGTTTTTCATAAACATCTTTACTTAGAAGCATGAATGTAAACTCATTCTCCTGATGATTGATGATTTGCCTTTTTAATGTGTTTCCCCCATACTTTACAGTACTTCCTAAAAAAATAGTTTGTTTATTAAGTAATTTTAATAATTTTGCACACCCAATTTTTTAGTTTTTGATTTGTTAAAAAAGTTTGAAATATCCAATAAATGTCGTTCCACTTCATGATTGTGTCCCACTTGTTGTTGATTCTTCACAAAAAAATACAGTTTTATATCTTTATGTTTGAAGCCTGAAATGTTGCAAAAGGTCGCAAAGTTCAAAGGGGCCGAATACTTTCGCAAGGCACTGTATATATTTATTTATATATATAAAATATATACATATAAATATAAATAAATGGTGGGACCAACAGCAATAATAGTAGTAGTAGTGGATTACCATTACAGTTTCTCAGTCGCTTTGGTGCATTTCTTAGATCAAAAGTGCAATTTTGATACTACTTGTACAAATTCCAAATCATCTAGTCACTTGTGCACTTCATTAAAGCAATTTCTTATTCTTTTTGAACAAAATTGCAATTGATAATGGCCAAGTGTCTGCTTTTTTTCCATATTATCAATTGCTCATGTCATGTTGATCAAAATATAGTAGATGGCTCTCTGTTGAATAGTTCTACCCTCAAAACATCTAGGTATTAGTTCCTTGCATAAGCCATTAGATGCAAAATTGTTGAACTATTTGTCATAAACTGTCACATAGTTTTACACATTTGTATTAGACCTTTGTGCAAAACGTGAGTTGATGAATCATAGATGAAATTGACCTCACTCATGAAGGAATGTAAAGTGTTAGTTCAACAATCAACCAGTTGTCTAAATTACTCAAAGGTGCATCTCATGAAGAATCAATTGGCAAGCATATAGAGACAGACCACAACACAGAGTTTACCTTCAATAATGGATGACCAGAAACGAACAGGTTCAACACAAGAGGAGGGAAGAAGGAAGGATGCGTGGTGGAAGGCAAAACAGAGGAAGAGGCAGAAGAGGACATAGGCGCATCTCTGATGACATAAGGGCCCACTATTGTAGACCATGTTGTCAATCATGTTCTTACAATGGCTGAGGCGGGTTGAAGGGTGCAGCCGAATATTGGGAGATCAACCGTGTCCCTCAGTAGTTCAAACGTTTCGAAGAGAGAACAGGTATGTCCACCAATGTACAGTGCACTGTTACTGTATATAAGCAGTATACTGTATACTTCCTACAATGCTTCATATTAGAGTAGTCCACTTGTATTTCACAGCATACAGAAATATATTCTATACAGATACATACTGCACCTTACATGCACCCACCTGCATGTTTTACAGTAAAATGTGTGTTCACATAGTTTTAGTCTATGTGAAAGTGTGCCATGCATCACTGCATTCTTCCCCACATAGGACTGCAAGATGACCCTCAAACCGGTGGCAGAGGACGCCCTTTCACACCTCAACAGGAGGAGGCTATTTGCACCATGGTCCGAGCAAACAATGCCATGAGACTCAGGGAAATACAAAGGACCATTATAGAAGACAACGATATATTTGAAAAACATCCATACGGCTAGCATCTCAACCATCGACAGGGTGCTGCATAGAAACCAGTTGAGTTTGAAACAGTTGTGTCGTGTACCATTCCAAAGGAATGAGGACAGAGTTAGGAGCTACGGTACCATTATGTACAGGTAAAACATATATCTATGTAACTACTGCACAGCAACATTTTATAGTGATAAGCATAAAATACAGTAAGCATGAACTACACACATTTCCATTGCTGTGGAAGGAACATGTATATGTACATTTTGTCACTCTTCCTTACCAAAATGAATTCAACTGTGTGTTCTGGGATATAGCGTATAATGGAGTTGGAATCAAGTGAACCCTCCTCTCACAACTTTGTATACGTGGATGAGGCTGGCTTCAACCTGACCAAATGCAGAAGGCGGGGTCGGAATGTCATCGGTCACAGAGCTACTGTGGATTTGCCAGGCCAACGGGAGGAAATATCACCATGTGTGCTGCTATTTCCCCGGAGCATGGTGTCCTAACCCATATCCCCTTATAGGGCCATACAACACCCAGCATCTACTCAACTTTTAGCAACTTACAGGGCTCTCATCCCCTGATGATGAGAGGGGTTTGTTTAGAGAGGATTTGCCAAAGTATGTGGTCATTTGTGATAATCTGAGTTTCCCATCGATCAAAAATCATAAGGCAATGGTTTGTGACCCACCCGAGGATGCTCATAGAATTCCTTAATCACCATTCCTTAACCCAATTGAGGAGTTATTTTCAGCATGGAGGTGGAAGGTGTACGATCGTCAGCCACCACACACACAGATGACCCTGCTGGCTGCAATGGATGCATGTGAGGACATCACAGTAGACGCCTGCAGAGGATGGATAAGGCATTCCAAAAGGTTCTTTCCACGTTGCATTGGAAGGGAAAATATCCGGGTGTGATGTGGATGAGAATATGTGGCGACACACAGGAACGCCTTCTGGATGTGTAGAAACTGCACAACAGTGCTGGGGCAAAGCAGGGGTGGTTTCCTGTAAGTTTCCTTCAAAAATCAAAAATCCTTTGTGCCCCTTGGGCTGTCCAGTCTCTTCAAACAATACTCCCACAATACAGTAATATGTAAATAGTACTGTTGAAATTGATATATGCCATACCTGGTGTAACTCGGGCAGTTGTTGTTGCCATCCCACCTGTCCCGTAGGTGTGATTTTCAAATGTACCGATCCTGTGCAGGTGTTGTTACACGTGGGTCTGCTACTGCAAGGACAATAATCAGCTGTCCGTCCTGTCTCCCTGTAGTTCTGTCCTAGTCGCCTCAGTACGGACATTGCAATGTATTTACGTGGTCACATCTGTAGTCTTCTGTGTGTACATTCACACAGAAGAGCAGGAACCCTGGGCATCTTTCTCTTGGTGTTTTTCAGAGTCAGTAGAAAGGTGTTTTTAGTGTCCTACGTTTTCATAACTGTGACCTTAATTGCCTACCGTCTGTAAGCTGTTAGTGTCTTAACGACCGTTTCACAGGTGCATGTTCATTAATTGTTCATGGTTCATTGAACAAGCATGTGAACCAGTGTTTAAACCCTTTACAATGAAGATCTATGAAGTTATTTGGATTTTTACAAATTATCTTTGAAAGTCAGGGTCCTTAAAAATTGACTTTTCTTTTTATGCTGAGTTTATAATTGACATGGCTTTACAGCTCTGAAAATGACTTGGCTTCACCAGGAATCCAACACCACCCTTCCATTCTACCCCGTTTACATTCCAACACCCTTCCATTCTACCACCCTTCCATTCTACCACCCCTCCATTCTACCACCCTTCCATTCTACCACCCTTCCATTCTACCACCCTTCCATTCTACCAACCTTCCATTCTACCAACTTTCCATTCTGCCACCCTTCCATTCTACCACCATTCTATTCTACCACCCTTCCATTCTACCACCCTTCCATTCTAACACCCTTCGTTTCTAACACCCTTCCATTCTACCAACCTTCCATTCTAACACCTTTCCATTCTCTCTGTGGTCTGACACTTGATTTAAGCTTAACGTACAAATGCCTGGGAAGTTGATACAAATGAGGAACAGGGTATGCACACACACACACACACACACACACACACACACACACACACACACACACACATTACACTTTAAAACCACACGCTTGGCTAGCATAGCCCTTCTATTCTTCTTTCATGGCATTGCCAAGGCCATAAAATGTAATGGAGGGAAAGAGAAAAAGAGGAGAGAGGGAGAGAGAAAGAAATAGGGAGGCCAGAGAGAGGAGAGAGAATGAGGGAGGCCAGAGGGAGGAAATGAGAGAGGGGCCAGAGGGAGGAGAGAGGGAGAGAGAGAGAGAGAGAGAGAGGGAGAGAGAGAGAGAGAGAGAGAGAGAGAGAGAGAGAGAGAGAGAGAGAGAGAGAGAGAGAGAGAGTGAGAGAAATAGGGAGGCCAGAGGGAGGAGAGGAGAGAAGAGAGAGAGAGAGAGAGAGAGAGAGAGAGAGAGGAGAAAGAAATAGGGAGGCCAGAGGAAGGAGAGGAGAGGAGAGAGGCCAGTGGGAGGAGAGGAGTGAGAGGTCAGAGGGAGGAGAGAGAGAGAGAGAGAGAAAAATAGGGGAGGCAACGGGGGCGAGAGGAGAGGAGAGAGAGAGGAGAGAGAAATAGGGAGGCCAGAGGGAGGAGAGAGAATGAGGGAGGCCAGAGGTAGGAGAGGAGAGAGAGGCCAGAGGGAGGAGAGGGTAGAGGGGCCAGAGGGGGAGAGAGAGGAGAGAGAAATAGTGAGGCCAGAGGGAGGAGAGAGAATGAGGGAGACCAGAGGGAGGAGAGGAGAGAGAGACAGGTCAGAGGGAGGAGAGAGAGAGGAGAGAGAAATAGGGAGGCCAGAGGGAGGAGAGAGAATGAGGGAGGCCAGAGGGAGGAGAGAGAGAGGAGAGAGAAATAGGGAGGCCAGAGGGAGGAGAGAGAATGAGGGAGGCCAGAGGGAGGAGAGAGAGAACGAGGGAGGCCAGAGGGAGGAGAGAGAGACGAGGGAGGCTAGAGGGAGGAGAGAGAACGAGGGAGGAGAGGAGAAAGAAAGAGGGGGAAGACATAATATAAAGGGCAATAAAGAGAGAGAAAGAGAGGATGAGGGAGTGAGAGGAGAGGAGAGAGAAACTGAGAGGGAGAATTATGCACAGGCTCGTTGCCTTCTCACTGGAGCAGATTATGAGCGTGATGGATGGGTGTTTTAAATTACAGGTCATTTGTGTCATGAGCTGGAGGACTTAAATCATGGGAATCAACGTCAGGGATGCAGGGGGAGACGAAACGTAGGGAGGGCAGGGAGGGAGGAAGAAGCGGGGAGGCGGGTGGAGATGGGGGGTGTCCTGGCCAGTCAATGCTGAAGAGAGGGGTGGAACAGAGGGGTGAGGGGAGATAGGGAGAGGGAAGAAAATGGAGGAGAGGGAGATGGAGAGGAGTGAAAGACATTTAGAAAGAGAGATAGAAAGATAGAGAAAGGAGAAACACACTGACTACAGACGGCAATTCAATATCTATTGCATTTTGGTTCAACGCCATTTTATTAAACTGACATGGAAACAAAGTTGATTCAACCAGTGTTTGCCCAGTGGGAAGGGAGAAACAACGTTGATTCAACCAGTGTTTGCCCAGTGGGAAGGGAGAAACAACGTTGATTCAACCAGTGTTTGCCCAGTGGGAAGGGTGAAACAACGTTGATTCAACCAGTGTTTGCCCAGTGGGAAGGGAGAAACAACGTTGATTCAACCAGTGTTTGCCCAGTGGGAAGGGAGAAACAACGTTGATTCAACCAGTGTTTGCCCAGTGGGAAGGGAGAAACAACGTTGATTCAACCAGTGTTTGCCCAGTGGGAAGGGTGAAACAACGTTGATTCAACCAGTGTTTGCCCAGTGGGAAGGGAGAAACAACGTTGATTCAACCAGTGTTTGCCCAGTGGGAAGGGTGAAACAACGTTGATTCAACCAGTGTTTGCCCAGTGGGAAGGGAGAAACAAAGTTGATTCAACCAGTGTTTGCCCAGTGGGAAGGGAGAAACAACGTTGATTCAACCAGTGTTTGCCCAGTGGGAAGGGTGAAACAACGTTGATTCAACCAGTGTTTGCCCAGTGGGAAGGGAGAAACAACGTTGATTCAACCAGTGTTTGCCCAGTGGGAAGGGAGAAACAACGTTGATTCAACCAGTGTTTGCCCAGTGGGAAGGGAGAAACAACGTTGATTCAACCAGTGTTTGCCCAGTGGGAAGGGTGAAACAACGTTGATTCAACCAGTGTTTGCCCAGTGGGAAGGGAGAAACAAAGTTGATTCAACCAGTGTTTGCCCAGTGGGAAGGGAGAAACAACGTTGATTCAACCAGTGTTTGCCCAGTGGGAAGGGAGAAACAAAGTTGATTCAACCAGTGTTTGCCCAGTGGGAAGGGAGAAACAACGTTGATTCAACCAGTGTTTGCCCAGTGGGAAGGGTGAAACAACGTTGATTCAACCAGTGTTTGCCCAGTGGGAAGGGAGAAACAACGTTGATTCAACCAGTGTTTGCCCAGTGGGAAGGGAGAAACAACGTTGATTCAACCAGTGTTTGCCCAGTGGGAAGGGAGAAACAACGTTGATTCAACCAGTGTTTGCCCAGTGGGAAGGGTGAAACAACGTTGATTCAACCAGTGTTTGCCCAGTGGGAAGGGAGAAACAAAGTTGATTCAACCAGTGTTTGCCCAGTGGGAAGGGAGAAACAACGTTGATTCAACCAGTGTTTGCCCAGTGGGAAGGGAGAAACAAAGTTGATTCAACCAGTGTTTGCCCAGTGGGAAGGGAGAAACAACGTTGATTCAACCAGTGTTTGCCCATTGGGAAGGGTGAAACAACGTTGATTCAACCAGTGTTTGCCCAGTGGGAAGGGTGAAACAACGTTGATTCAACCAGTGTTTGCCCAGTGGGAAGGGTGAAACAACGTTGATTCAACCAGTGTTTGCCCAGTGGGAAGGGTGAAACAACGTTGATTCAACCAGTGTTTGCCCAGTGGGAAGGGAGAAACAACGTTGATTCAACCAGTGTTTGCCCAGTGGGAAGGGTGAAACAACGTTGATTCAACCAGTGTTTGCCCAGTGGGAAGGGTGAAACAACGTTGATTCAACCAGTGTTTGCCCAGTGGGAAGGGTGAAACAACGTTGATTCAACCAGTGTTTGCCCAGTGGGAAGGGTGAAACAACGTTGATTCAACCAGTGTTTGCCCAGTGGGAAGGGTGATAGATGAAAGGGAGGGGGACAGAAATAAAAGAGGGGTAAAAATCCGTCCCTTCGCTCTCGGCACATAAATGTGTGGCTCATTACCTAGTTGATAAATGTTTAACAGGCAAAGCAATGTAACGACTCAACAATGACCTCGACCAGAGAGGTCACAAAAAGCCAAATCTAGTTATATGGCAAAATACATTTAATTACATTCAAGGAAGTGCCTGAAGAAAATAGGATACAATGTAGAAAAATGGCCAATAAAAAAATATTCCCCCTGTTTAACTTCCTGAATTGATGTCATCTCTACATCTGAACAGCCGTAGAGCATAGAACGATGCGTCGCTGTGTGGTCAACATAACGTTCCCGAGGACATGGATCAACACAGTACAGCGGAGGAGGAGTTTCCTCAGATGATGTGATCTCTGCTGCAGCTTTGTTTAAATAAGGAATGGCACATTTGGATTTTGCCTTGGTAAGAATGCATCACATTGCTTTCAAGGTCATTGGTAGAAGAACATACAAATCCAGAAGCTCACATTTTCTCCCTCGAGTTCATCCCTTGCAGCATTTTTCGCTTGGACCTTCGACAGTTCTGACGGCTCTCACTGACCATCCATAGACTGAGCGTAGAGTAAACTGTAGATAGAATAGCAGGAACACACACAGACACACACAGACACACATACTGTAACATACACACACTCACACACATACTGTATGCACACACAAACTCACACACACACACACGTACTGTAACATACACACAGAGACACACATACTGTAACATACACACACAGACACACGTACTGTAACATACACACACAGACACACGTACTGTAACATACACACACAGACACACATACTGTATGCACACACTCACACACATACTGTATGCACACAAACTCACACACACACACACGTACTGTAACATACACACAGAGACACACATACTGTAACATACACACACAGAAACACGTACTGTAACATACACACAGAGACACACATACTGTACACACACACTCACACACCTCTTTCGTTCTTTCCGTCTCACTTTTTATTCTCCGTCTCTCACTTGGTCTCCCTCTAATGTCTCCCAAATATGTATTTCTCTCTCTGCCTCCTACTCTATTCCCTCTAATGTCTCCCAAATATGTATTACTCTCTGTCTCTCACTTGGTCTCCTAATCTCTCCCAAATATGTATTTCTCTCTGCCTCTCACTTGGTCTCCGTCTAATGTCTCCCAAACATGTATTTTCTCTCTGTCTCTCACTTGGTCTCCTCTAATCTCCTCCCAAATATGTATTTTCTACTTATTCTCACTTGGTCTCCTCTAATCTCTCCCAAACATGTATTTCTCTCCCGGCCCTCACTTGGTCTCCTCTAATCTCTCCCAAATATGTATTTCTCTCTCTGTCTCTCACTTGGTCTCCCCTCAATGTCTCCCAAATATGTATTTTCTCTCTCTCACTTGGTCTCCTCTAATCTCTCTCAACAGATATGTATTTCTCTCCCGGTCTCCACTTTGGTCTCCCCTAATGTCTTCCAAACATGTATTTTCCGTCTCTCACTTGGTCTCACTCTAATCTCTCCCAAATATGTATTTTCTCTGCCTCTCACTTGGTCTCCTCTAATGTCTCCAAATATGTATTTTCTCTCTCTCTCTCACTTGGTCTCCCTCTAAATGTCTCCCAAATATGTATTTCTCTCTCTGCCTCTCACTTGGTCTCCTCTAATATCTCCCAAATATGTATTCTCTCTGTCTCTCACTTGGTCTCCCTCAGTTCTCTTCTCCCAAATATGTATTTCTCTCTCTGTATCTCACTTGGTCTCCCTCTAATCTCTCCCAAACATGTATTTCTCTCTGTCTCTCTCGGCCCCCTGTCGATATGTACAGTTATGTACTTCTTCCCTGCAGATGGAAAGAAGAGGTCCAGAAGGTCAGAAAGAAAATGGAAAAAATTCTTGACAGTTATGTGACAGCAGAGTTGACTGCTGAGTGGGTGTGGGTCCATTCTGTCATCATCTTTTCTCTTGTTGAATTCGTCATTGGGAGCATCAAGTTGTCTTTTAAATCACACTTTTTTATTTTGTATTTCGTATTTGATCAAGACTCTGTGGTGTGTTGTATTGTGTTCAACTTCCATCCAGAGCAGCACTGATCTGAGCAGCATTATACAACAAGTTTCCTCTGTGTGAGGTGAGGATTCAGGAGGAGCTGATCTGAGTACAGACATACAACATGTCTCCTTTGTGTTTTATTGTGTTCAACTTCCATCCAGAGCATCTGTGTGACTTAGACAGGAGCTGAAAACGATGCCAGAGCATCTGTGCACTGTAGACAGGGAGCTGAAACGATGCCAGAGCAGCTGTGTGACTATAGACAGGAGCTGAAACGATGCCAGAGCAGCTGTGTGACTATAGGCAGGGAGCTGAAACGATGCCAGAGCAGCTGTGTGACTGTAGACAGGAGCTGAAACGATGCACAGAGCAGCTGTGTGACTATAGACAGGAGCTGAAACGATGCCAGAGCAGCTGTGTGACTATAGACAGGGAGCTGAAACGATGCCAGAGCAGCTGTGTGTGACTGTAGACAGGGAGCTGAAACGATGCCAGAGCAGCTGTGTGACTATAGACAGGAGCTGAAACGATGCCAGAGCAGCTGTGTGACTATAGACAGGGAGCTGAAACGATGCCAGAGCAGCTGTGACTGTAGACAGGGAGCTGAAACGATGCCAGAGCAGCTGTGTGTGGACTATAGACAGGGAGCTGAAACGGCCAGAGCAGCTGTGTGACTGTAGACAGGAGCTGAAACGATGCCAGAGCAGCTGTGTGACTATAGACAGGGATCTGAAACGATGCCAGACAGCTGTGTGACTATAGACAGGAGCTGAAACGATGCCAGAGCAGAGGGAACACAGAGACACAACGGGACGACAAAGGAAGGAACTATCTGACTCAATGGTTTTGAACTCCGCTCCATTCTCCCGTGAAAGAACAGATACTAGGAATGCCAAGGTAGAGGGACCACACTGACACATCCTGCAAGGGAGAGAGCAGGTGCCAGGGCGGGAGGACCACTCTGACAGACACAGCGCCATCCATCAGACTGATGCCAAAAGCATCCACAATGTGAGAGAACTGATAGGCTACCATGACTTCTCTGCACCACCACCTGGCAGGGATTACACTTCTAACATGTTACCCATTCCACGTGTAAATGCTAATGTTTGGTAGCTTTACTCATTCCACAAGTGTGATTCTGACAATAGTTTATCACAACATGCCATCATAAGTGTAAATTTCAAACACCACGGTTTTTGAATGGATTCGGAATTTTTTGAAAATATTAACTTAAATGAATATATCGGTTTTATATTATTATATTGTATAGGACATGTACTGTATATTATCCTCTATATTGATGAATCAGACAGCACCTGTTCTCACATCAAGTGATATAGGATTATCTCATTCAGCAATAGGGGTTTAGACATGCCATCTGGGTCCATCTAGTGTGGTTTGGGAAGCCATTCCACACCCATAAGCAAACATCAGACCTAGTGGAATTGTAAACGCTCTTATCTAGCCCACCTGTCAAAGCCTAAGGGAGGCTGAGGGGGAGGGATAGAAATCTGAGGTTTGCAGTTTTTGATCTCACCCTTATCGAATGCACAGTGGGATATGGGTAATTTTGCACTTCCTAAGGCGTCCACTAGATGTCAACCATCTTTAGAACGTTTTGGCGGCATCTTTAGAATGTTGGGCGGCTGGGTAGCCTAGTGGTTAGAGCGTTGGACTAGTAACCGAAAGGTTGCAAGTTCAAATCCCTGAGCTGACAAGGTACAAATCTGTCATTCTGCCACTGAACAGGCAGTTAACCCACTGTTCCTAGGCTGCCATTGAAAATAAGAAATTGTTCTTAACTGACTTGCCTAGTTAAATAAAGGTAAAATTCAAAACAATTACAATTGTTTCAGGCTGCTCCTGGGGGCCGGATGGGAGCTGTTTGACTAAGTGGTCTGGCAGCAGCCTCGTTCTCAGTCACACATATTTCATGAGAGTTAGCAGCTGTGTGACTATAGACACCTAGCTTTTCTACAGACAATGGAATTCTCTGATTGGAACATTTACGCTAAAAACATCCTAAAGATTGATTCTTTACTTAGTTTGACAAGTTTCTTCGAACTGTAATATAACTTTTTGAACTTTTCGTCCGACTGGACCAGAACGCACTTTTGGATTTGTTTACCAAACGCCCTAACAAAAGAAGATATTTGGACATAAATGGACATAAATGATGGACATTATCGAACAAATCAAGCATTTATTGTGCAACTGCGATTCCGAGGAGTGCATTCTGATGATCATCAAAGGTAAGTTAATATTTATAATGCTATTTATGACTAATGTTGACAACCCAACATGGTGGATATTTCTCTGGCTGGTTTGGGCTCTGAGCGCCGATCTCAGATCTCTTATGTTTTTTGCCATAATGCTTTTTTGAAATCTGACACAGCGGTTGCTCATCTTTTGACAGTAGTACTGTAGACTATTTTATTACTGACCTCAACTCACAGCGTTCAAAGTCAGTCCACTGACACCCCTATCAGATCACAGCAAAATCAAAGTCAACTTGAACAGAGCAATAATCAGTCATGAATAGTATATAAAAAATGCTATAGATGGAAAGAAAAGTAGTGCGGAAATCTACCAAAAAACTATTAATTCAATCCCTTTTAGACAACTTCCTTTGACCTACAATGGTTCCTTCTTTAAAAGCAACACATGACTTAGAGGTACCCAACACCACTTCATTGCTTCAGGCCACCACAAGGGGGAGTTAAGAGCACTCATTATGCATTTGGGTTCCAAGGTTTTTATATGACCAATCATATTGAGAGGTTCCAATGATGAATTTGGCGTCACCCTGGGTGAAGATGGCTGACAAAACATTACAGTGGAAACAAATTTAAGAAGTTATAACGTCATAACGAGTCAAGTTAAAAATGTACAATTGTTAGTTAATACAGAGGCTAACGTTTGTGAATATTTTTTTGTCATAAAGATAATTTACAAAACTCACTATTTAGCAAGTTAGCTAACTAGCTAACGCTAGCCAGCTAGCTAGCTAGTGTTATTACAGGATAATTAATTTATAATTTGTGTTGTTTAATGTTTTAGGGACTCCTGAGAATACCAGTAAACCAGGCTGTCGTATTGTGAAACAATGGATGTAAAGAATCTAGCTAGCTAAAACAATTACTTCACATGTAATGTACAATTGTGTAAGCTTGCCTTGCAACGCAGCTAAAGTAACAAAGCTAGCTAACTATTTACTTGTTTATTGTGTAGCGGAGGATAAAAATAACTGTACGCCTATGGATGTGTAGCTAGCTACAGTATGTAGCCGATCTGTGTGCCCATGGATGTGAAGCTAGCTACAGTATGTAGCCGATCTGTGTGCCTATGGATGTGTAGCTAGCTACAGTATGTAGCCGATCTGTGTGCCCATGGATGTGAAGCTAGCTACATTATGTAGCCGATTTGTGCATGGACCCAAAAATGTTAGGTTCTGAACTAATATTCATACCAATCTATGAACCTCAGCTATCATAGTTGTTGTATCAACTTCAAGTCTGAATGGCATTAATGAAGCCTATGGATAGAGTAGAATATAATAACTTTCTTGTGCCAAGGATGCAAGTCCTATATACACATGTACTGTAGTTATTACCACGCATGAGATCCCCACATTGTAGCCTGTACATTTAATATATTCACTGATCATGTACTGTAGTTATTACCACGCATGAGATCCCCACATTGTACCCTGTACATTTAATATATTCACTGATCATGTAACTCTTCCTTGGCAAATAAAGGTGTGGTTCAGGTATGAATCTCAGAGACATTATTTTTCAGTCATGTCAAACTCCATCATTTGAGTGATGCTGTGTCTTCATGTATGTATTACAATTATACAGTTCAACAGTGTTTACCTCTCCTGCTCCTGGGGCATCAATGATTACACATTGTAACTATGCAGTAGACTAGAAACATGTTTTAAGTAAAGGCTGATTTGTAATTCATATATACAGAAGAAAATAAACTATGCATATCTAACTCCCTTCATCTGCATTAATCTGAGGACAGAGGATAGTATTTCAATGAGTTCCTTAATTTCAACCAATGGAGAATGTGAAACGCTTTATTGAAAGAGGTTCATTATCCAGGTGTTATAAATACATAATAGTTGCATTAGAATTATTAGAATTATGATAATTGTAATATTATATTACAAATACAAGTTCAATCTGTACTTCAGTGCACATGCGGTGTGCATTATAAAACGTGGAAGAAAGACGAGGTGGTGTAGAAGACAGAAAGGGAAAGAGGTAAGAACAGCGGTAGACAGCATTTAATTCATGAATTACAATGCTTCCCTAATATTCTCTCCGTTCATCACAATTGCGGTGTGTCTTAACCAGTCTTGGGGCCCCCAGTTGGCCCGAAGGTTATCTTAAGAACGGATGAGGTGGCAATGACGGGACTGGCTTCCTCTCTCACATCTAAACATACCTGCAGACGAGAGACAGATGGATGGAGAGAGAACATGATTAAGCCCCGTTTTCTTTATTCTAACACGGCCAGTCATCATAATCATCAGGAGGTGAAAACGCAAAACTGACCTGGGATCATTAACTCTGGGACTACTACATCTCTGTCTATTTCAATGTAAAGCATCTCTTTAATAATACTTCCTGTATAATATAAACTGTCCTTGGATCATTACCTCTGGGACTACTACATCTCTGTCTATTTCAATGTAAAGCATCTCTTTAACAATACTCCCTGTTGACCCGACCAAGTGACCTCTCACCTATGATCCTGCTGTGCCCTCTGTGTCAGCCAGTTCAGATGTGGGAGGGGTTCACCAACATAGTTGATATAACCTAGAGGATTTAGGGAGAAGGGGGAGAATGATGAAGTGTAGAAGAGAGACTGTTATTGTGTGTATGTGTGGTCTCACCTGGTGTCCACACTTAAGTGGCTACAGAGTACTTTATGCAGAAAAACAGACACATGAGGACAAGCAATAGAAGGTAATGTCAATAGAAGATACTGTACGTGACGCAGACACCTCTCGGAGTGTACCTGAAACATTTAAATATAGAGGGCTATGTGTCTCACCACTTGGTTATGGCTAACCCCCAGGGAAATCATGACTTAGCAGCAACAGATAGTCCAGTGAAAATGGCTGTGTTTTATGTGGTGTAATTCTGAAAATTAGCAGTTGACATCTTCAGTTTTTTTAAATGAATGCATGTGAGACAGGTTCCATGTACAACAAGACACGCAGAGATGAAGAGAGAAAAAGAACACAGAACAGTTTAATTATATTACGCACTTCTAGGAGTAGTGGGTGCGGAGTCAGGCGCAGAGAGCAGAGGGTTAAGGACAGAAAACGGTCACGCCAAAACACCAAGCACATACAAATGACTGGCCCAGAAACAGGACCCAAACTGTCCAGAGAAAACAAGAAAATAGCACAACCACCAAAACGAACAGAGGAACAAGCCAGCACAAAAGCAGGCGGGCATAACCGGCTTAAAAATCCACCTCTACGCAGACGACGCCACTGGCCCTTCTTTGGACACTGTGTTAACAAACCTCCAGACGAGCTTCAATGTACAACACTGCTTCTGTGGCCTCCAACTGCTCTTAAATGCAGTTAAAACTATATGCTCTTCAACCTATTGTTGCCCTCACCCGCCCGACTAGCATCACTACTTTGGACGGTTCTGACTTAGAATATGTGGACAACTACAAATACCTAGGTGTCTGGTTTGACATTAAACTCTCCTTCCAGACTCACATTAAGCATCTCCAATCCAAAATTTTAAATTAAAAAATTAAACCTTTACACTGTCATGAAATATGATTATATATCGACTAAAACAAATAGGATACGGCCTGCTTATGAGTTGCAATGAAAGAAAGTTAGATTAGTTCAACTGAAAATGACAAGAACAGGCATTCGTAGCTAAATGCTTTTGATTAGCTTGAGAATAATAAGTGCATGATTTATCAGTCTCTGGTATTGTCACACTCTGACCATTATTTGAGTTGTTTGTTTCTATGTTTTGTTTGGTCAGGGTGTGATATGAGTGGGCATTCTATGTTGCATGTCTAGTTAGTCTGTTTCTATGTGTTTTGGCCTGATGTGGTTCTCAATCAGTGGCAGGTGTTTGTCGTTGTCTCTGATTGGGAACCATATTTAGGTAGCCTGTTTTGTTTTGTGGTTCGTGGGTTAATGTCTATGTGTAGATGCCTGTGTCTGCACTTGTTGTCATGTTTGGTTTGTTGTTGGTTTTTTTAAGTGTTCTTTGTGTTTTTCGTCATTCAATAAAAATAATGGATTCACACCACGCTGTGCTTTGGTCTACTCCATACGACGTACAGTTGAAGTCGAAAGTTTACATACACTTATGGTGGGGTCATTAAAACTCTGCTCTGGCTGCTTTCATGGCAAGGATAAATGATGTCCTCTTCTGGGCATAGCTTTAGGATAGTCTTCATTGAGGAAGTTAAACATTTGAAGTCACAAGATTACATACAGTTAGGTATGAGTCATTAACCACTCCACACATTTCTTGTTAACAAACGTTTTGGGAGTTAGGATGTCTACTTTGCACATGACACAAGTCCAACAATTGTTTACAGACAGATTATTTCACTGTATCTCAATTCCAGTGGGTCAGAAGTTTACATACACTAAGGTGACTGTGCCTTCAAACAGCTAGGAACACTGCAGAAAATGATGTCATGGCTTTAGAAGCTTCTGATTGGCTAATTGATGTAATTTGAGTCAATTGGAGGTGTACCTATGGATGTATTTCAAGGCCTACCTTCAAACTCAGTGCCTCTTTGCTTGACATCATGAGGAAATCAAAAGAAATCAGCCAAGACCTCCACAAGTCTTGTTCATCCTTGGGAGCGATTTCCAAATGCCTAAAGGTACCACTTTTCACTATCACGCAATAGGTTTCGCTTCCCCACCTGCCATTTTCTTTAAAACCTGATGGAGCTCATTGCCTTCTTGAATCATGCAGAGATGGGCATCATGAAGGGCTCGTCATTGATTTTGTAGGAAAAGGGAGAAATTGTGCTTTAGAACAGTATTGATATTACAGTTGATCTGGAGTAGTACGCTGTTTGGGCGCTAAAATAAGGTCAATGGTAAGGGACCAGCGTGATGTACAAAAGTGAGTTAGTTAACGTTAGCCATGTAAAAGTTTGGCGGAAGAACGCCCAGTGCTGCTTACCTGAGATGCCATCATCACACAGTCCTTCTTCGTAGGTGTCCGCAATGACTTCCTTCGTGTCGAAAAAAAAGTTGAGTTCAGAACAATTATTTTTGATT
>NW_027009794.1:0-39676 GCF_036934945.1 Oncorhynchus masou masou
CACACACGTAACCACACACGTAACCACACACACACACGTAACCACACACACACACGTAACCACACACACACACACGTAACCACACACACACACACGTAAACACACACACGTACACGTGAACACACACACGTAAACGTAAACACACACACGTAAACGTAAACACACACACGTAAACGTAAACACACACACGTAAACGTAAACACACACACGTAAACGTAAACACACACACGTAAACGTAAACACACACACGCAACCACACACGCAACCACACACACACGCAACCACACACACACACGCAACCACACACACACACACACGCAACCACACACACACACACACGCAACCACACACACACACACACGCAACCCACACACACACACACGCAACCACACACACACACACACGTAACCACACACACACACACACGTAAACACACACACGTACACACACACACACGTAAACACACACACACACACGTAACCACACACACACGTAACCACACACACACGTAACCACACACACACGTAACCACACACACACACACGTAACCACACACACACACACGTAACCACACACACACACACGTAACCACACACACACACACACACACACGTAAACACACACACGTAAACACACACACACACGTAAACACACACACACACGTAAAACACACACACACACGTAAACACACACACACACACGTAAACACACACACGCACACGTAAACACACACACGCACACACGCACACACGTAAGCAAACACACACACACGTAACCACACACACACGTAAACACACACACACACACACGTAAACACACACACACGCAAACACACACACACACACGCAACCACACACACACACACGCAACCACACACACACACACGCAACCACACACACACACACGCAACCACACACACACACGCAACCACACACACACGTAACCACACACACAACCACACACACACACACGTAACCACACACACACACACGTAACCACACACACACACACGTAACCACACACACACGTAACCACACACACACGTAACCACACACACACGTAACCACACACACACGTAACCACACACACACGTAACCACACACACACGTAACCACACACACACGTAACCACACACACACACACACACACACACACACGTAAACACACACACACACGTAAACACACACACACACGTAAACACACACACACACACACGTAAACACACACGCACACACGTAAACACACACACGCACACACGTAAGCAAACACGCACACACGTAACCACACACACACACACGTAAACACACACACACACACACGTAAACACACACACACGTAAACACACACACACACGTAAACACACACACACACGTAAACACACACACACACGTAAACACACACACACACGTAAACACACACACACACGTAAACACACACACACACGTAAACACACACACACACGTAAACACACACACACGTAAACACACACACACGTAAACACACACACACGTAAACACACACACACGTAAACACACACACACGTAAACACACACACACACGTAAACACACACACGTAAACACACACACACGTAAACACACACACACACGTAAACACACACACACGTAAACACACACACACGTAAACACACACACACGTAAACACACACACACGTAAACACACACGTAAACACACACACACGCAACCACACACACACGCAAACACACACACACACACGCACACACGCAACCACACACGCACACACGCAACCACACACACACACGCAACCACACACACACAACCACACACACACACACACGTAACCACACACACGTAACCACACACACGTAACCACACACACGTAACCACACACACGTAACCACACACACGTAACCACACACACGTAACCACACACACGTAACCACACACACACACACACACGTAACCCACACACACACACACACACGTAACCCCACACACACGTAACCCCACACACACACACACGTAACCCCACACACACGTAACCCCACACACACACACACACGTTACCACACACACACACACACACACACGTTACCACACACACACACACACACACACGTAACCACACACACACACACACACGTAACCACACACACACACACGTAACACACACACACACACACACGTAACCACACACACACACACACGTAACCACACACACACACACACACACACGTAACCACACACACACACACACACACACACACGTAACCACACACACACGTAAACACACACACGTAAACACACACACACACACACGTAAACACACACACACACGTAAACACACACACACACGTAAACACACACGTAAACACACACGTAAACACACACACACACACACACACACACACACGTAAACACACGTAAACACACACACACGTAAACACACACACACGTAAACACACACACACGTAAACACACACCACGGCCTGAGGAAGCTGTCTTCTTTTCCCCTCTTATATATTGATCTACTTCTTTGGAGACTGGCACCGATTCCACCATGGGAGTTTTTGATTGGCCTGACCATTGCATAAGTGCCCGTCCTTTAGCCAGTGAGGGAGGAGGAGGAGGCGGGGAAAGGGGTTATTATGTGGGGAGTTGGAATGTTGGATTCCTGAATTCCAGAGCAGAGTCTGATGTACAACCAGCCGCCAGAGAAAGAGCGAGAGAGAGCGCGAGAGAGAGCGAGAGAGAGAGCGAGAGAGACCGAGAGAGAGCGAGAGAGAGGCCCTGCCTGTCTGGCTACTTCAGTACAGCCTGCCCTGCCTACCCTCTCCTTGCCTTCCATTTACCCACGCTCTCCTTCTTGGTCTCCCTTTATCTCTCGGTCTCTTCTCATCACTGTCTGTCTGTCTTGCCTACTACTAACCAAAAACCAAATACTGTGTACTCACCATACAACATACTATTTAGTAGGAATGTATGCAGCCGTTCACTAATCGTACAACATACTATTTAGCACATAGTGTTTAGCAGAAGAGTATTCAGTAAGCAACAAATATCAACATATTCGGCTCTCCCATACTGACAATCAGTGTTGGGGTTAGTTACCTGGAAACTAATGTAATACATATTACTCGGTACATTTAACTAAAGTAACGTGTTACTTTATAATATTAGGTTGCATGTCGAAGGGAGCCGGCGTTATTTTCATGAAAAAAAAAAAAATCTCTAAACGTTTCGGACTGTCGGAGGGAGCTACCAAGATAGGCTGGTTACTAACTCAGGTCTGATCACTCTACCAAAGATAGGCTGGTTACTAACTCAGGTCTGATCACTGGTTCCTCCTCCCATCTGATAGGCTGGTTACTAACTCAGGTCTGATCACTGGTTCCTCCTCCCATCTGATAGGCTGGTTACTAACTCAGGTCTGATCACTGGTTCCTCCTCCCATCTGATAGGCTGGTTACTAACTCAGGTCTGATCACTGGTTCCTCCTCCCATCTGATAGGCTGGTTACTAACTCAGGTCTGATCACTGGTTCCTCCTCCCATCTGATAGGCTGGTTACTAACTCAGGTCTGATCACTGGTTCCTCCTCCCATCTGATAGGCTGGTTACTAACTCAGGTCTGATCACTGGTTCCTCCTCCCATCTGATAGGCTGGTTACTAACTCAGGTCTGATCACTGGTTCCTCCTCCCATCTGATAGGCTGGTTACTAACTCAGGTCTGATCACTGGTTCCTCCTCCCATCTGATAGGCTGGTTACTAACTCAGGTCTGATCACTGGTTCCTCCTCCCATCTGATAGGCTGGTTACTAACTCAGGTCTGATCACAGGTTCCTCCTCCCATCTGATAGGCTGGTTACTAACTCAGGTCTGATCACTGGTTCCTCCTCCCATCTGATAGGCTGGTTACTAACTCAGGTCTGATCACTGGTTCCTCCTCCCATCTGATAGGCTGGTTACTAACTCAGGTCTGATCACTGGTTCCTCCTCCCATCTGATAGGCTGGTTACTAACTCAGGTCTGATCACTGGTTCCTCCTCCCATCTGATAGGCTGGTTACTAACTCAGGTCTGATCACTGGTTCCTCCTCCCATCTGATAGGCTGGTTACTAACTCAGGTCTGATCACTGGTTCCTCCTCCCATCTGATAGGCTGGTTACTAACTCAGGTCTGATCACTGGTTCCTCCTCCCATCTGATAGGCTGGTTACTAACTCAGGTCTGATCACTAGTAAAGTATTACCAAGTGTTGAAAAGTAGTACATGATATTGCTAGTTACTTGTAAAAGTAATCTGATTACATTTCATTACTTTCATTGCCCCCGTCGCTGCATCATCAGTAATGAATCATCAAATGTTGCCTCGTTTCATTTTTATCCAGCCCCGCCCACTTCTCTAATAATTAGCTAATTATCAGTTGTCGTCAAACACAAGATTCCCTTCCTCAATAGCGTTTTATTTAACCTTTATTTAACCAGGCAAGTCAGTTATGAACAAATTCTTATTTTCAATGACGGCCTAGGAACAGTGGGGTTCACTGCCTGTTCAGGGGCAGAACGACAGATTTGTACCTTGTCAGCTCGGGGGTTTGAACTTGCAACCTTACGGTTACTAGTCCAACGCTCTAACCACTAGGCTACCCTGCCGCCCCAGCGTGCGGCGAATCAAACTAGATGAAAAGCCAAATTGAGTATGAAATCTTGGCACTTTAAAAAAACACTACATTTTCAAAATGTCACAAACTATGAAAATAAATCTGCAACCTCTGTGTCGCTTTCTTTTTCGCCTCTGTGGTGCCCCTGTGTGTCTCTCCCCTCTGTGGTGCCCCTGTGTGTCTCTCCCCTCTGTGGTGCCCCTGTGTGTCTCCCCTCTGTGGTGCCCCTGTGTGTCTCTCCCCTCTGTGGTGCCCCTGTGTGTCTCTCCCCTCTGTGGTGCCCCTGTGTGTCTCTCCCCTCTGTGGTGCCCCTGTGTGTCTCTCTCCTCTGTGGTGCCCCTGTGTGTCTCTCTCCTCTGTGGTGCCCCTGTGTGTCTCTCTCCTCTGTGGTGCCCCTGTGTGTCTCTCTCCTCTGTGGTGCCCCTGTGTGTCTCTCTCCTCTGTGGTGCCCCTGTGTGTCTCTCTCCTCTGTGGTGCCCCTGTGTGTCTCTCTCCTCTGTGTTGCCCCTGTGTGTCTCTCTCCTCTGTGGTGCCCCTGTGTGTCTCTCTCCTCTGTGGTGCCCCTGTGTGTCTCTCTCCTCTTTGTACTAAAGACATGTGACCAAACCGGACACCAAGGGAAGCTTTTCTCTTTTCTACATCACCAAAGGCGAAAAAGGCTTCGGTCAGACATGCTTTAATGTTTAGCACACAAGTGTATCTAGGCTAAGGGCCCCGTGGTAACGGCCTAATGTGGGCTCAAGTGATAAGCAGCGTGTCTGTCTGTCCACTGTCCATCCATCCATCACTGCAGCACTAAGAGGCCTGAGAGCAGAGTGGGACAAAAGCACAGCTGAATGCTCTCCTTTTCATTTCTGACCTCGCGCTCCGGGGGGAGAGAGAAATACCACTGGAGATCATTTATCTTACGCCTGTCAGCACGGCTTCCTAGAATATGTTGAGAGTGTGATGTCTCCGTGTGCGGGGGGAGTCTCCGTGTGCGGGGGGGGGAGTCTCCGTGTGCGGGGGGGGAGTCTCCGTCTCCGTGTGGGGGGGGGAGTCTCCGTCTCCGTGTGCGGGGGGGAGTCTCCGTGTGCGGGGGGGACTCCGTGTGCGGGGGGGGTCTCCGTGTGCGGGGGGGTCTCCGTGTGCGGGGGGGGTCTCCGTGTGCCGGGGGGGTCTCCGTGTGCCGGGGGGGTCTCCGTGTGCGGGGGGTCTCCGTGTGCGGGGGTCTCCGTGTGCGGGGGGGTCTCCGTGTGCGGGGGGGTCTCCGTGTGCGGGGGTCTCCGTGTGCGGGGGGGTCTCCGTGTGCGGGGGGGTCTCCGTGTGCGGGGGGTCTCCGTGTGCGGGGGTCTCCGTGTGCGGGGGGGTCTCCGTGTGCGGGGGGTCTCCGTGTGCGGGGGGGTCTCCGTGTGCGGGGGGTCTCCGTGTGCGTGGGGGGGGTCTCCGTGTGCGGGGGGGGTCTCCGTGTGCGGGGGGTCTCCGTGTGCGGGGGGGGTCTCCGTGTGCGGGGGGGTCTCCGTGTGCGGGGGGGGTCTCCGTGTGCGGGGGGGGTCTCCATGTGCGGGGGGGGTCTCCGTGTGCGGGGGGGTCTCCGTGTGCGGGGGGATGCAGCCAAACAGAACATTCCTCATTAACAGGTCTGTGTAAAGCCAAACAGTGTAGACAGTAGAGTCATGAAAACACACACCACCATATGGGTCTGTCTGTGATGCGTCAGACAGAGACAGGTGACAGGGAGCAGCCCTGTTGGTTTAAACACAGAGGTAAACTCACTTTACATCACTTACATGTTTACACCACAACGACAACCTCTGACAGAGAGATGAGAGAGACAGGGAGGAGAGAGAGAGGAGAGAAAGAGAGAGGAGAGAGAGACAGGGAGGAGAGAGAAGAGGGAGAGAGGAGAGAGAACTGACAGAGAGAGACGGGGGGGGAGAGAGAGAAACACTAAATATACATATTCACCTTCTGAATGGCACATATACACAATCCATGTCTCCAGGTTTAAAACCCTTCTTTAACCCGTGTCCTCCCCTTCATCGACACTGATTAAAGTGGATTTAACAGAATGACATCAATAAGGGGCCGTATCTTTCACCTGGTCAGTCTGTCATGGAAAGAGCAGGTGTTCCTAATGCTGTGTACACAGTGAGAGAGAGAGGGGATCTACCGGATGTCATGTTTGATAAGATTGGACATTTCCAAGTGAATGTAAACAAGAGACATAGTGCAAATAGACGCACGTTTGTCTGAAGAAAGAACAGTACTGGCTCTGGAACAGCATGTACACACACACACACCTCTATTAAATATGTACGGTGGAGCCCATGCATACACCCATTTGAATGAAATGGGAGCAGCCTCTCTGTGTTCGCTGGGCAGATGTCCGGTGGGTAACAGAGAGGGTGTGATGTTACCGCGGGTCGTCTCGCCTGTCAGGAGGCGAGCCCTCTACCGCGGGTCGTCTCGTCTGTCAGGAGGCGAGCCCTCTACCGCGGGTCGTCTCGCCTGTCAGGGGGCGAGTCCTCTACCGCGGGTCGTCTCGCCTGTCGGGGGGCGAGTCCTCTACCGCGGGTCGTCTCGCCTGTCGGGGGGCGAGCCCTCTACCGAGGGTTCATGATACAGACGTGTGAGTCACATTGGTGGAACTCCCAATTGACAGGGGGCCGGGACCACACGGTGGAAGATACAGGGGGGGGCCACACGGTGGAAGATACAGGGGGGGGGGCCACACGGTGGAAGATACAGGGGGAAATGGGCCGGGCCCACACGGTGGAAGATACAGGGGGAAATGGGCCGGGCCACACGGTGGAAGATACAGGGGGAAATGGGCCGGGCCACACGGTGGAAGATATAGGGGAAATGGGCCGGGCCACACGGTGGAAGATACAGGGGGAAATGGGCCGGGCCCACACGGTGGAAGATACAGGGGAAATGGGCCGGGCCCACACGGTGGAAGATACAGGGGGAAATGGGCCGGGCCCACACGGTGGAAGATACAGGGGAAATGGGCCGGGCCCACACGGTGGAAGATACAGGGGGAAATGGGCCGGGCCCACACGGTGGAAGATACAGGGGGAAATGGGCCGGGCCACACGGTGGAAGATACAGGGGGAAATGGGCCGGGCCCACACGGTGGAAGATATAGGGGGAAATGGGCCGGGCCCACACGGTGGAAGATACAGGGGAAATGGGCCGGGCCCACACGGTGGAAGATACAGGGGAAATGGGCCGGGCCCACACGGTGGAAGATACAGGGGGAAATGGGCCGGGCCACACGGTGGAAGATACAGGGGGAAATGGGCCGGGCCCACACGGTGGAAGATACAGGGGGAAATGGGCCGGGCCCACACGGTGGAAGATACAGGGGGAAATGGGCCGGGCCCACACGGTGGAAGATACAGGGGGAAATGGGCCGGGCCCACACGGTGGAAGATACAGGGGGAAATGGGCCGGGCCCACACGGTGGAAGATACAGGGGAAATGGGCCGGGCCCACACGGTGGAAGATACAGGGGGAAATGGGCCGGGCCCACACAGTGGAAGATACAGGGGAAAGGGGCCGGGCCCACACGGTGGAAGATACAGGGGGAAATGGGCCGGGCCCACACGGTGGAAGATACAGGGGGAAATGGGCCGGGCCCACACGGTGGAAGATACAGGGGGAAATGGGCCGGGCCCACACGGTGGAAGATACAGGGGGAAAGGGGCCGGGCCCACACGGTGGAAGATACAGGGGGAAAGGGGCCGGGCCACACGGTGGAAGATACAGGGGGAAATGGCAGCACAGCTTCCAGAAAAACCATTGCTTTCAAACGAGGGATTTGGTGGCAACAACAGTAAATCTGTATGTATGAACGACACATTGACACATCCAGCCCAAAGCGAGAGGTTAAAAAACAAACACTTAGTCGGCATGTCTTTAATAAGCACGTAGGATGGCAGGGAACTGAAAAACAAGTTCACATGTAGAATACAATGTAAATGCCAATGGTGTTGATACCAGGCTCCCAACAGCACTCTGCAATCTGAAGCCACGGAGACGTTTCGCCCTGAACCACACAACTCCAGGCATCTGTGGGTCAAAAGCCAAAGTACCCCAGACAACGGGCTTCCGGCTCGGGGCACACCAGGGCACTACACACTGTAAAGACAGAAAGGACCTTGGCTGAACAGTGTGTTGAGCTGGAGCCTGGCCCATGGCATGCAGCATCTCCTGAAACTGGTATTTACTCTGCTGTTCCATCTGGTAAGAGACTGCAACAACACTGGTCCGACTCTACTCTGCTGTTCCATCTGGTAAGAGACTGCAGCAACACTGGTCTGACTCTCTACTCTGCTGTTCCATCTGGTAAGAGACTGCAGCAACACTGGTCTGACTCTCTACTCTGCTGTTCCATCTGGTAAGAGACTGCAGCAACACTGGTCTGACTCTCTACTCTGCTGTTACATCTGGTAAGAGACTGCAGCAACACTGGTCTGACTCTCTACTCTGCTGTTCCATCTGGTAAGAGACTGCAGCAACACTGGTCTGACTCTCTACTCTGCTGTTACATCTGGTAAGAGACTGCAGCAACACTGGTCTGACTCTCTACTCTGCTGTTACATCTGGTAAGAGACTGCAGCAACACTGGTCTGACTCTACTCTGCTGTTCCATCTGGTAAGAGACTGCAGCAACACTGGTCTGACTCTCTACTCTGCTGTTACATCTGGTAAGAGACTGCAGCAACACTGGTCTGACTCTCTACTCTGCTGTTACATCTGGTAAGAGACTGCAGCAACACTGGTCCGACTCTACTCTGCTGTTACGTCTGGTAAGAGACTGCAGCAACACTGGTCTGACTCTCTACTCTGCTGTTACATCTGGTAAGAGGCTGCAGCAACACTGGTCTGACTCTCTACTCTGCTGTTACATCTGGTAAGAGACTGCAGCATCTCCTGAAACTGGTATTTACTCTGCTGTTACATCTGGTAAGAGACTGCAGCAACACTGGTCTGACTCTCTACTCTGCTGTTACATCTGGTAAGAGACTGTAGCAACACTGGTCTGACTCTCTACTCTGCTGTTACATCTGGTAAGAGACTGCAGCAACACTGGTCTGACTCTCTACTCTGCTATTACATCTGGTAAGAGACTGCAGCAACACTGGTCTGACTCTCTACTCTGCTGTTACATCTGGTAAGAGACTGCAGCAACACTGGTCTGACTCTCTACTCTGCTGTTACATCTGGTAAGAGACTGCAGCAACACTGGTCTGACTCTCTACTCTGCTGTTCCATCTGGTAAGAGACTGTAGCAACACTGGTCTGACTCTCTACTCTGCTGTTCCATCTGGTAAGAGACTGCAGCAACACTGGTCTGACTCTCTACTCTGCTGTTACATCTGGTAAGAGACTGCAGCAACACTGGTCTGACTCTCTACTCTGCTGTTCCATCTGGTAAGAGACTGCAGCAACACTGGTCTGACTCTACTCTGCTGTTACATCTGGTAAGAGACTGCAGCAACACTGGTCTGACTCTCTACTCTGCTGTTACATCTGGTAAGAGACTGCAGCAACACTGGTCTGACTCTCTACTCTGCTGTTCCATCTGGTAAGAGACTGCAGCAACACTGGTCTGACTCTCTACTCTGCTGTTACATCTGGTAAGAGACTGCAGCAACACTGGTCTGACTCTCTACTCTGCTGTTACATCTGGTAAGAGACTGCAGCAACACTGGTCTGACTCTCTACTCTGCTGTTCCATCTGGTAAGAGACTGCAGCAACACTGGTCTGACTCTCTACTCTGCTGTTACATCTGGTAAGAGACTGCAGCAACACTGGTCTGACTCTCTACTCTGCTGTTACAGCTGGTAAGAGACTGTAGCAACACTGGTCTGACTCTCTACTCTGCTGTTACATCTGGTAAGAGACTGTAGCAACACTGGTCTGACTCTCTACTCTGCTGTTACATCTGGTAAGAGACTGCAGCAATTTGTCTCAATCTCCTGTTCTGTCCCTCTTTCTCCCCCTCTCTCGCTCCTTCGTCTCAGTCTCTTGTTCTGTCCCTCTTTCTCCCTATTTCTCCCCCTCTCTCACTCCTTTGTCTCAGTCTCCTGTCCCTCTTTCTCCCTATTTCTCCCCCTCTCTCGCTCCTTTGTCTCAGTCTCCTGTCCCTCTTTCTCCCCCTCTCTCGCTCCTTTGTCTCAGTCTCCTGTTCTGTCCCTCTTTCTCCCCCTCTCTCGCTCCTTTTCTCACACTCTCTCGGTAAGTCATCGAGTTTTCCCCCTCTCTCTCCCAGTCTGGTTCCTTGGATGTTATCTGTATCCTGGGAGGAAAATGGGAGAATGTCCCTGTATGTCCAATGTCCCCATGCAGGGGCTCTATGTTCATACGCTGCGTCTATTGGTGGAATAGTGGGTCTAAGGTGGACTGGAACTAATTCTACATGCCGTTCCACTGCCCTGTGTGTAAAAGATGCTGCGCCTGGGGGGGGTGGGGGGTCTAGATCAGTGGTTCGAACCTCTCCTCGGGACCCCCAGACATTACATGGAGGGGTAGGTCCCCCAAGGAGAGGTTAGAGAACCAGTGGTCTGGCCCTTTAAGTATTATAGCTACAGTGATGTCTGGGTTAGATGGCTCCACTGCTACAAGGCCTTATGAGGCCACAACACCCTGTACTGTGGTAAGCCACTCTCAGGTTAAGGAGCTTTACATCAGCCAACACAGTGTCTCCCTCTCTCTCTCTCACACACACACACACACACACACACACACACACACACACACACACACACACACACACACACACACACACACACACACACACACACACACACACACACACACAATTAGTGGAATGAAACAAAGTGCAAACAGAGATGGGGCATAATTCAGAGAAGCCTGTCATTTCAGCCCCAGAGAGCCACGGTCCGGCCCCCAGAGAGCCACGGTCCGGCCCCCAGAGAGCCCCAGAGAGCCACGGTCCGGCCCCCAGAGAGCCACGGTCCGGCCCCCAGAGAGCCACGGTCCGGCCCCCAGAGAGCCACGGTCCGGCCCCCAGAGAGCCACGGTCCGGCCCCCAGAGAGCCACGGTCCGGCCCCCAGAGAGCCACGGTCCGGCCCCCAGAGAGCCACGGTCCGGCCCCCAGAGAGCCACGGTCCGGCCCCCAGAGAGCCACGGTCCGGCCCCCAGAGAGCCACGGTCCGGCCCCCAGAGAGCCACGGTCCGGCCCCCAGAGAGCCACGGTCCGGCCCCCAGAGAGCCACGGTCCGGCCCCCAGAGAGCCACGGTCCGGCCCCCAGAGAGCCACGGTCCGGCCCCCAGAGAGCCACGGTCCGGCCCCCAGAGAGCCAAGGTCCAGCCCCCAGAGAGCCACGGTCCAGCCCCCAGAGAGCCAAGGTCCAGCCCCCAGAGAGCCACGGTTCAGAGGAGGAGTCTCATTCCTCTACTGGGTTCAATCCATTCCTGAACCCCCATACTATTCCTTGCCCTACTCCAGTTCCAAACCATGGATTATTTATCTGGAGGGCAAGACCCCACTCTAATTTCCACTGATTAGAGCCCCTCTGATATCAGAGATTAACAGCCCCCAAATCCTTAATCTGGGTTAGGGCAGGGAGGGAGGGCTGCCTCAAGGAGACTGCTGCTGCCTCATAGATCTGTGTTATAGAGGTGCTTCATGGCAGCAGGCAGCAAATAGTGCATTGCAGTAATGTGCAACGTTGACAGAGAGCCTGTGGACTGAGTCAGGAGCAAACATGCCAGTCTTAGAGAGTCAGAGGGTCCTAAAGGGGACCTGACCCAACCTGCCAGACCGGACCTCGACCACGAGTGGCCAAACCCAGAGTGGGAGGGGACTTGTGTGGGATCCGGGTACCAGGACCTGGGTTTCAAAGTCCATGCAGAGAAAGTCAACCTTTCTGTCACAGATGTCCAAAACTTAGACTACACAACCATATACAAAAACAACTCACGTCTGGAACTTTGGGTAGATTGTTGTGGGGGTTACTGTACTCCCCCCCCCTCTCTCTGTGTTTCTCTGCCCCTCTCAGGGTCCCCTCAATGGATAGAAGGAGGAATGATCCCCTGGCTATGCTCCACCAACTCCATACTTCCACCAGTGAATTTAAAAAAATAAAAAATAAACTTTCCCTCGTCATATTTTCCATGGAATACAGAGTGAGGCTGGATTTATTCCCCACAATCAAATGAATAGCAGTTCTCTCTCTCTCTCTCTCGCTCTCCCTCCCTCCCTCGGAAACTATAAAAGATGCTAAAACAAGATGCTAAAACAAGGAACATAACTCTAAAAGGACTTTGAAGAGAGGAAAGGAGAGAGAGTGAATGTGGGAATAAAAACTAATAGGCAGAAGAACACGAGGAGAAAAACAGATATTTTATAGAAGCCCTCTAAACCAAGACGCCACGGAAACACATCACATTTAGAGTTGAGTGAGGCAAAAGAGGAGGGGAGGGAAAGAGGGAGAGAAACGAGGAGGAAGGAAGAGTTTAAAACAGTAAGACACAGTGAGCAAGAGAGGAGGGAAGAGAGGAGGGAAGAGGGGAGGGAAGAGGGGAGGGAAGAGAGGAGGGAAGAGAGGAGGGAAGAGAGGCGGGAAGAGAGGAGGGAAGAGAGGCGGGAAGAGAGGAGGGAAGAGAGGCGGGAAGAGAGGCGGGAAGAGAGGCGGGAAGAGAGGCGGGAAGAGAGGCGGGAAGAGAGGAGGGAAGAGAGGAGGGAAGAGAGGAGGGAAGAGAGGAGGGAAGAGAGGAGGGAAGAGAGGCGGGAAGAGAGGAGGGAAGAGAGGAGGGAAGAGAGGCGGGAAGAGAGGAGGGAAGAGAGGAGGGAAGAGAGGCGGGAAGAGAGGCGGGAAGAGAGGCGGGAAGAGACAGAGCTATGAAACGCCTCACTGCTCTCTGTTAGTATATGAGACTTTACTAAATCTCCATCTTATAATAAGAGCATTACTACAGTCCTCTACTGGCCCCCATCACAAGACCAGTAAGCCCTCCCTGCCGGCCTCTCATTCTCCCCCTCTGGCCTCATCACGTGAAGAGGCCCCTGCTTTCCCCACCCACACCAAGCAGCCACTGTGCCGAAATGTCACTCAGACCCCACGTCCTCCACTCAGACCCCACGCCCTCCACTCAGACCCCACGCCCTCCACTCAGACCCCACGCTCTTCATCTGGTCTGTCTCTCTCTCCATCTTGTCTGTCTGTTACCCTCTCTCTCTCACCATTTTCACTTTCCCCTCTACTCCTCTCCACCCCCCCTTCCTCTCCCCCCCTCCTCCCTTCCTCTCTCATCCACCCCCTCCTAGAGTGGTGGTACACCATCCAGCAGAGCACCGCTTTTTGTTAACCCCCCCATACTCCCCTTTTCTCCTCTCCCTCCACCCCCCCTTCTCCCTTTAAACTTCCATCACCTCCTCCCTTGTGTAGAGCCATAGAAACACCACCAGGCCTGAAGAACAGATTTAATTCACCACACACACAGAGAGAGAGAGAGAGACAGAGCGTGAGAGAGCTCAGAGAAAAACAGTTCCCCACTTTAACAAAACCACACTGTGCTTCAGACGGCACTGACCTTAACGACACAATTAGCCCAATTCCACCATATGGGGCATAACATTAGATTAAACCTGCTGGGGCTGAACACAACACCACCCCGGTGTCAACAGTCTAAAACAGAAGGGATCATAAATATATTCATGGCGCTGGTCGTGTGAATTAGTGTGTGTGTGTGTGGTCGTGTGAATTAGTGTGTGTGTGGTCGTGTGAATGAGTGTGTGTGTGTGTGTGGTCGTGTGAATGAGTGTGTGTGTGTGAATGAATGGGCCATCCTGGTCAATTAGGGTGAAAAGAATGGCAGTTGAGAATCAACTGTACCGTCAACTGTCCCGTCAGTCCCAGCAGTCAACTGTCCCGACAGTCCCAGCAGTCAACTGTCTCGACAGTCCCAGCAGTCAACTGTCCCGACAGTCCCAGCAGTCAACTGTCCCGTCAGTCCCAGCAGTCAACTGTCCCAGCAGTCAGCAGTCAACTGTCCCAGCAGTCAACTGTCCCAGCAGTCAGCAGTGAACTGTCCCGTCAACCCCGTCAGGCAGCAGTGAACTGTCTCACAAGTGAACCGTCCCGTCAACCCCGTCAGGCAGCAGTGAACTGTCTCACCAGTGAACCGTCCCGACAACCCCGTCAGGCAGCAGTGAACTGTCTCACCAGTGAACCGTCCCGTCAACCCCGTCAGGCAGCAGTGAACTGTCTCACCAGTGAACCGTCCCGTCAACCCCGTCAGGCAGCAGTGAACTGTCCCGTCAACCCCGTCAGGCAGCAGTGAACTGTCTCAGCAGTGAACTGCCCCGACAACCCCGTCAGTACAGTTTACTACTAACTGACAGGGTTGACAGTGAGGTTCACTACCGACTGAGGGTTGAGGGGCTGTGGATGTATGAGCACGCTGCCCTGGAATGTTGGTACATTCCACTAGAGGGGCAACTCTCTGGGGGAGGGGCAACTCTGGGGGAGGGACAACTCTGGGGGAGGGACAACTCTGGGGGAGGGACAAGAGGAGACGTGAGGGAGAGGTGTGGCCATATTAGCAAGCAGCCTGATACCTTTCAGGTAAAGCCTCTCCCCACCTAGCCAGTGCTTCCCAAGACCAGACAGAGAGAGGAATTGAAACATTTAAATTGAATGAAGAGGGAGAGGACAGAGAGGGAGAAAGGAGGACAGGGACAGAGAGGGAGAAAAGAGGACAGGGACATGGTGTGTAATGGTGCCAAATAAAAGCAAAGGGATGACATGGCAGGGGGGGGGGGGGGCAACACATATTATTGCTCTTACAGTCTGGCTCCATAACCAGTGTCTCTCTACACAGTGCATTGGAGGCACCTGTAATTAGTGCATGTTTGGCCTGTACCCCAGGTTACTGTGAATTAGCTAGGCTAGTACTCCGGCAATGTCAACCCCCCCCAAAAGCCAGGTCTCAAACCCCCCCCCCCAGCAGCCTAGTACCAAGCCCTCCCACCAGTCTTTCACATTCCACAACCTTTACTATGTAGTAACATGTCTGAGGTGTTGCCACAGGGCTCCTATAGTGGGGGATTGACAAGAGCAGACCTGTCCTGACGTGGTGTACTGTAGACACCATCACCGAGCAGAATGACAGACTGGTTCCTCTCTCTTCCTGGGCACACACACTGATAAAGAGTTCACTTCCATGGTTCCTGTTCACAGCTGTGTGTGCTGGGGGCACCCCCACAGACAGAGTTTAATTAGCCCTGGCATCGTAGCATGTTAGCAGGGTACCCGTAGCTCCACGCGGTCCCGAGCGGCAGGGTGACACAGACACGTCCCGAACGGCAGGGTGACACAGACACGTCCCGAACGGCAGGGTGACACAGACACGTCCCGAACGGCAGGGTGACACAGACACGTCCCGAACGGCAGGGTGACACAGACACGTCCCGAACGGCAGGGTGACACAGACACGTCCCGAACGGCAGAGTGAGGTCCCGAACGGCAGGGTGACACAGACACGTCCCGAACGGCAGGGTGACACAGACACGTCCCGAACGGCAGGGTGACACAGACACGTCCCGAACGGCAGGGTGACACAGACACGTCCCGAACGGCAGGGTGACACAGACACGTCCCGAACGGCAGGGTGACACAGACACGTCCCGAACGGCAGGGTGGGGTCCCGGAGCTACAGGACTGGAAGTTAACTGGTGAGTGGTAGCAGTGCAGAACCCAATAAAGTTGAAAATCCTTAGTAGAGATGGATTCCATTACTAGAGCAGAAAAAAAGTGAAGAACATGTCTAGGAATTAATTTCCATCAGCAATAGAACTGCTTCTCTTCAGAGTTCTGCATTCTGACGACCACTCAAGGCATCAGTCCATTTCTGCCCCGAACGAATGGTTAAAACACTCTGGCTTCCTCTCTGGTGCACCAGATGTGAGAAGGGTCAACAGGAAAGCGAGGCGTGTGTTCCCAATGACAGTGTTACGCTGTGTGAGGTCAGCGACCGCTCCAAAGAACAGAAGAGAAGCTGAATGGAATGAGGAACAAGGTAGAAAACTGGGCAGGGTACAGGAAACCAACAGCTTTTTATGGGATTCTCATCCTATTGTCTATGGAGAATAGAACTAGAACTCTTTCCCTCCTTTGGATATCATTAGTGTGAGATTAATTTAATTAAACTCTTAAGTATCAGATGTGCTTTTATATTAGTGTCGGCCATCGTCTGGCGAGCCCAGAACAGCTGGTTTAATTGAACTCCAGGTCCTTGTGCATTATTAACAGAGGATACCCAATCCCCCCAGGGCCCGGTTCACAACGTAAAACCACCCAATCCCCGGTCCACAACGTAAAACCACCCAATCCCCTCAGGGCCCGGTTCACAACGTAAAACCACCCAATCCCCGGTCCACAACGTAAAACCACCCAATCCCCCCAGGGCCCGGTTCACAAAGTAAAACCACCCAATCCCCCCAGGGCCCGGTTCACAAAGTAAAACCACCCAATCCCCGGTTCACAAAGTAAAACCACCCAATCCCCCCAGGGCCCGGTTCACAAAGTAAAACCACCCAATCCCCGGTTCACAAAGTAAAACCACCCAATCCCCCCAGGGCCCGGTTCACAAAGTAAAACCACCCAATCCCCGGTTCACAAAGTAAAACCACCCAATCCCCGGTTCACAAAGTAAAACCACCCAATCCCCGGTTCACAAAGTAAAACCACCCAATCCCCGGTTCACAAAGTAAAACCACCCAATCCCCGGTTCACAAAGTAAAACCACCCAATCCCCGGTTCACAAAGTAAAACCACCCAATCCCCGGTTCACAAAGTAAAACCACCCAATCCCCGGTTCACAAAGTAAAACCACCCAATCCCCCCAGGGCCCGGTTCACAAAGTAAAACCACCCAATCCCCCCAGGGCCCGGTTCACAAAGTAAAACCACCCAATCCCCCCAGGGCCCGGTTCACAAAGTAAAACCACCCAATCCCCCCAGGGCCCGGTTCAAAGTAAAACCACCCAATCCCCCCAGGGCCCGGTTCACAAAGTAAAACCACCCAATCCCCCCAGGGCCCGGTTCACAACGTAAAACCACCCAACCCCCTCAGGGCCCGGTTCACAACATAAAACCACCCAATCCCCCCAGGGCCCGGTTCACAACATAAAACCACCCAATCCCCCCAGGGCCCGGTTCACAACGTAAAACCACCCAATCCCCCCAGGGCCCGGTTCACAACATAAAACCACCCAATCCCCCCATGGCCCGGTTCACAACATAAAACCACCCAATCCCCCCATGGCCTGGTTCACAATGTAAAACCATGAGGATGTGCCTTGTGAGAAGGACTGAAACCTGAGCCTCCATCATTAACACATACAGAGAGACAGACCGACCAGACGGAAGCAAGGCTTAATCGAGAGAGAGAGATAAAATGTGTGTGGGGGGGGGGGGGCAGTAAGAGAGAGAGAAAGTTTTCTTCATTACAGTAGAAAGATAAATGAAAGACTACCACCTCATGCTACAAACAAACTAACTAATACGAACCAACAGCTGAAGACACGGTCAGTCTGAATAAAGACCAACCAAAGTCCACAACCAAAGCCAGAACAAAGGTCACTTCGGGGAAGGAATGTCATTAGACAAATGTACTCACCAGCCAAAACACAGCCGTTCCTGAATTTACCTCAGCGGCACAGTATACAAAACTGAGTTCTTCTCTGGTTGAGGTGCTTCCTGCTCATGACCTACCCAGTTCAGATATGCAATTGATATGAACACTTTAGAATTACATAAGAGCAATAATTTCAAAGCCACACCGCGGTTCTGTTTCCCTCCATGGCAGAAACGTTGGCGATTACATGCATGTCACAGTCCGTAAAACTACTTCCTGTAGGAACACAATGCCATTCCATGAGTCTCAGCTCACCAGAAACCTCTGCAGCACTCGTTTTATTGGACCAGCCAGACAGGCCTAGCAGTGTGTGTGTGTGTGATCCGTGAGGTCAGCAGTGGCCGTTACAGAGGGCAGAGGAGGATCAAGCCCATCATACATATTCTAGCACCACGTGACACAGCAACGGCAGGTCATCTGACGGACGGACAAGTGCTCTGTGTGACCTTGGAGCGTCCAGAATGACAACAGAAGGTTCAAACTCAGGCGTTTTACACTGGCTGGTTGAGTGACCCCACCCCCCTTAACCAGAGTCCCTGTGGAGTCTCAATCACTAAGGCCATCTGCTGAGGGAGAAGGCTGCATGAGGGCCCTTCATCCCGTAGCTAAACACACACAACAAAATGCAGCTAGTGTGGACTTATACAGTAGCTTCCCTCTCCGCTTGTGGGAACAAACTCTACTCTCTCTCTACCCCGGTAGTCTAGAATTAAATGGTATATTTAAGCAATAAGGCCAGGGGTGGGGGGGTATATTGGCCATATATCACAAACCTCTGAATTAGAAACTGGTTACCAACTTAATTAGAGCAGTAAAAAGAAATGTTGTCATACCCGTGGTATACGGTCTGATTTACCACAGCTGTCAGCCAATCAGCATTCAGGGCTAGGACCACCCAGTTTGTAACAGGCCTTATGTGATTTCACCATATATCAAAAATAACAAATAAAAAACACAGAGCAGTGTAAACCTAAGCCATGTGTCCCGTACAGTAGCATCAGCAGCCTCACTATCGACACCAGCAGCCTCAGGTCTCTTACCTGGGGCAGGGCGGTGTTAAGCTGCCTCTGCAGCGAGTCCCTCTCGTGGCTGACCTCGTGCAGCTTGCCCTGGGTCAGGCCTAGGTTCTCCTGGGTCTCCCTCAGCGTGTCCAGTAGCCGGTCGCGTTCCTCCAGCATGGAAACCATCAGAGATTCAAAGTGCCCCTCCGAGTCGGAATGCAGAGGCGAGCCAGACCCCCGCCGGCCACCCGAAGGCCCCTCCGACTCGCTGATGGTGGGCATCACCTCGCACATCATCTAGGATAAGAGGAGAGGGGTGGAGAGAGAAAAGGGAGAGAGGAATGGGAGACGGAGAGGGATAAAATGTCAGAGGAAGAAGTCACCAACACATACAAGGACAACGCCTCGGAGCTCAATAGCGTCTTGATCTTTACATCACAGTTGAATGACTTATCACACATCAGGATCAATGACAACGTCACTAAGCGGCGCTCTCCATGGAAAACCGTTACGAACACGGAAACATGAAACCGCAAGGTGATCATGAACATACAACATTGTATTTTCTCCATGTTTGACCCTGAGGAAATTATTAAGTTCATTCACAACCGAGAGCACAGAAAGAGCCTGGGAGGGCTGGACACAACATCCCGCCAGCACTGCCACGATGGGCCTCGAGACACTGGGCCGCGAGACACTGGGCCGCGAGACACTGGGCCGCGAGACACTGGGCCGCGAGACACTGGGCCTCACACTTGTGTTAAGTTACAAGTGCTGACATTTCTGTGTGGTGCCATCTCTGATGTTCTGTGTGACAGAGTGCTTGCACAGATTTTATGAAGTTTGTCTCTAACACACTCAAAATACACACGTACACAGCCCATCAACAGAAACACCCGGCCCATCAACAGAAACACCCGGCCCGGCAACAGAAACACCCGGCCCATCAACAGAAACGCCCGGCCCATCAACAGAAACGCCCGGCCCATCAACAGAAACGCCCGGCCCGGCAACAGAAACACCCGGCCCGGCCCATCAACAGAAAAACCCGGCCCGGCAACAGAAACACCCGGCCCGGCCCATCAACAGAAACACCCGGCCCGGCCCAGCAACAGAAACACCCGGCCCAGCAACAGAAACACCCGGCCCATCAACAGAAAAACCCGGCCCAGCAACAGAAACACCCGGCCCATCAACAGAAACACCCGGCCCATCAACAGAAACACCCGGCCCAGCCCAGCAACAGAAACACCCGGCCCAGCCCATCAACAGAAACACCCGGCCCATCAACAGAAACACCCGGCCCATCAACAGAAACACCCGGCCCAGCCCAGCAACAGAAACACCCGGCCCAGCCCATCAACAGAAACACCCGGCCCGGCCCATCAACAGAAACACCCGCCCGCCCATCAACAGAAACACCCGCCCATCAACAGAAACACCCGCCCATCAACAGAAACACCCGCCCGCCCATCAACAGAAACACCCGCCCAGCAACAGAAAAACCCGCCCGGCAACAGAAACACCCGCCCGCCCATCAACAGAAACACCCGCCCAGCAACAGAAACACCCGCCCATCAACAGAAACACCCGCCCATCAACAGAAACACCCGCCCAGCAACAGAAACACCCGCCCAGCAACAGAAACACCCGCCCAGCAACAGAAACACCCGCCCAGCAACAGAAACACCCGCCCATCAACAGAAACACCCGCCCATCAACAGAAACACCCGCCCATCAACAGAAACACCCGCCCATCAACAGAAACACCCGCCCGCCCATCAACAGAAACACCCGCCCATCAACAGAAACACCGCCCATCAACAGAAACACCCGCCCATCAACAGAAACACCCGCCCATCAACAGAAACACCCGCCCAGCCCAGCAACAGAAACACCCGCCCAGCCCAGCAACAGAAACACCCGCCCAGCCCATCAACAGAAACACCCGCCCAGCCCATCAACAGAAACACCGCCCAGCCCATCAACAGAAACACCCGGCCCAGCCCATCAACAGAAACACCCGGCCCAGCCCATCAACAGAAACACCCGGCCCATCAACAGAAACACCCGGCCCAGCAACAGAAACACCCGGCCCAGCCCAGCAACACCCGGCCCATCAACAGAAACACCCGGCCCAGCAACAGAAACACCCGGCCCATCAACAGAAACACCCGGCCCAGCCCAGCAACACCCTGCCCATCAACAGAAACACCCGGCCCAGCCCGGCAACAGAAACACTCGGCCCAGCCCATCAACAGAAACACCCGGCCCAGCCCGGCAACAGAAACACCCGGCCCATCAACAGAAACACCCGGCCGATCAACAGAAACACCCGGCCCAGCCCGGCAACAGAAACACCCGGCCCGGCAACAGAAACACCCGGCCCATCAACAGAAACACCCGGCCCATCAACAGAAACACCCGGCCCATCAACAGAAACACCCGGCCCATCTACAGAAACACCCGCCCATCTACAGAAACACCCGCCCAGCAACAGAAACACCCGCCCATCAACAGAAACACCCGCCCATCAACAGAAACACCCGGCCCATCAACAGAAACACCCGCCCGGCCCATCTACAGAAACACCCGGCCCATCTACAGAAACACCCGGCCCATCAACAGAAACACCCGGCCCAGCCCATCTACAGAAACACCCGGCCCATCAACAGAAACACCCGGCCCATCAACAGAAACACCCGGCCCATCAACAGAAACACCCGGCCCATCAACAGAAACACCCGGCCCAGCCCGGCAACAGAAACACCCGGCCCAGCCCGGCAACAGAAACACCCGGCCCAGCCCGGCAACAGAAACACCCGGCCCAGCCCATCAACAGAAACACCCGGCCCATGGTCAGTGACCTGTTTGTTGACTTGGCTTTCGAACACCTTAGATAGGCAGGGCAGGATGGATATAGGTCTGTAACAGCATTGATGTTCCATCCTGGATGAGCTGCACTACCTGACCCACTTGTGTGGGTTGTAGACTCCGTCTTATGCTACCACTAGAGTGAAAGCACCACCAGCATTCAAAAGTGACCAAAACATCAGCCAGGAAGCATAGGAACTGAGAAGTGGTCTGTGGTCCCCACCTGCAGAACCACTCCTTTATTGGGGGTGTCTTGCTAATTGCCTATAATTTCCCCATGTTGTCTATTCCATTTGCACAACAGCATGTGAAATTTATTGTCAATCAGTGTTGCTTCCTAAGTGGACAGTTTGATTTCACAGAAGTGTGATCGACTTAGAGTTACATTGTGTTGTTTAAGTGTTCCCTTTATTTTTTTGAGCTGTGTATATATATCATTATGACCCTGGTCTGCAGAGAGTCAGTATACATCTTATACACTAATAGTTGTATTAGTTCCCATCCTGTCAGACACCTCGTTAAGTACGCTGATGACACTGCCTTGAAAGAGCCTGTTGAGGGAACGTCCGAAATGACTTTGAAGAGTGGTGTGACCAATCACACATGGTCCTCCATACCAACAAGAACAAAGAGATGTGCATAGACTTCAGGAAGAGAACACCGCCTACCTCTGCAACATCTATCAGAGGTCAGAACATAGAGATTGTAGAGGAATACACATACCTGGGTGTCCTCTTGGACAATAAGCTTCAGTGGAGTAAATGTACAGACCTGATCTACATAAAAAAATGTTAATTGTGTTAAAATGTTCATGTTAATTGTACTATACTGACTCTGTTTTACAAATCTTTCAGTGAGTATTTTAACTTTTTGTATTGTTTGTTGGTCTGGCAATGCCACTGTCAGCCAGACAAATATGCCGAGAAGGATCATCACCACAGCAAGCAAGGTACTTGGAGTCAAACAGACAGGCCTGGGTGAGATCTTTAAGGTCAGGGCCCTCCGCAAGGCTCACAAAATAATTTTAGACCCAAGCCACCCCCTGTACCCGGACTTTGAACTACTCCCCTCTGGGCGCAGGTATAGGGCACCCCTCAACAAGAAAAACACAACTAGACAATCATTTGTGCCAGGTGTGACATCCCCCCCCCCCCCCCCTAAATGATGACTCCTTGCTGTCCCCAGTCCACCTGGCCGTGCTGCTGCTCCAGTTTCAACTGTTCTGCCTTATTATTATTCGACCATGCTGGTCATTTATGAACATTTGAACATCTTGGCCATGTTCTGTTATAATCTCTACCCGGCACAGCCAGAAGAGGACTGGCCACCCCACATAGCCTGGTTCCTCTCTAGGTTTCTTCCTAGGTTTTGGCTTTTCTAGGGAGTTTTTCCTAGCCACCGTGCTTCTACACCTGCATTGCTTGCTGTTTGGGGTTTTAGGCTGGGTTTCTGTACAGCACTTTGAGATATCAGCTGATGTACGAAGGGCTATATAAATAAATTTGATTTGATTTGATTTAAATAGCTTGGGCTAATGTTCCTATTGACCCAGTAAGGCCAACAGGCTAATGTTCCTATAGACTCAGTAAGGCCAGCAGGCTACTGTTCCTATAGACTCAGTAAGGCCAGCAGGCTACTGTTCCTATAGACTCAGTAAGGCCAGCAGGCTAATGTTCCTATAGACTCAGTAAGGCCAGCAGGCTACTGTTCCTATAGACTCAGTAAGGCCAGCAGGCTACTGTTCCTATTGACCCAGTAAGGCCAGCAGGCTACTGTTCCTATTGACCCAGTAAGGCCAGCAGGCTACTGTTCCTATTGACCCAGTAAGGCCCGCAGGCTACTGTTCCTATTGACCCAGTAAGGCCAGCAGGCTACTGTTCCTATTGACCCAGTAAGGCCAGCAGGCTACTGTTCCTATTGACCCAGTAAGGCCAGCAGGCTACTGTTCCTATTGACCCAGTAAGGCCAGCAGGCTACTGTTCCTATTGACCCAGTAAGGCCAGCAGGCTACTGTTCCTATTGACCCAGTAAGGCCAGCAGGCTAATGTTCCTATTGACCCAGTAAGGCCAGCAGGCTCGTCTCTTTTTATTGCTATGTAACTGTTATGAAAGTTGTACTGTGAATTTGTTTTGCTATTTAAACACCATTTTAAACATGAACTTGACACAGCAACAAAATATCCCCATGGCGACAAAAAAGTCAGTAAAGTAAAGAATAATGGCTTCTTCATCATGACCCTGGTCCACAGAGAGTCAGTAGACTGAGTAATGGCTTCTTCATCAGGACCCTGGTCCACAGAGTCAGTAGACTGAGTAATGACTTCTTCATCATGACCCTGGTCCACAGAGAGTCAGTAGACTGAGTAATGACTTCTTCATCATGGCCCTGGTCCACAGAGAGTCAGTAGACAGTAATGGTTTCTTCACAATGGCCCTGGTCCACAGAGAGTCAGTAGACAGTAATGGCTTCTTCATCATGACCCTGGTCCACAGAGAGTCAGTAGACTGAGTAATGGCTTCTACACAATGGCCCTGGTCCACAGAGAGTCAGTAGACAGTAATGGCTTCTACACAATGGCCCTGGTCCAGAGTCAGTAGACTGAGTAATGGCTTCTACACAATGGCCCTGGTCCACAGAGAGTCAGTAGACAGTAATGGCTTCTACACAATGGCCCTGGTCCACAGAGAGTCAGTAGACAGTAATGGTTTCTTCACAATGGCCCTGGTCCACAGAGAGTCAGTAGACAATAATGGCTTCTTCATCATAACCCTGGTCCACAGAGAGTCAGTAGACTGAGTAATGGCTTCTTCATCAGGACCCTGGTCCACAGAGAGTCAGTAGACTGAGCAATGGATTATTCACAATGGCCCTGGTTCACAGAGAGTCAGTAGACTGAGTAATGACTTCTTCATCAGGACCCTGGTCCACAGAGAGTCAGTAGACTGAGTAATGGATTCTTCACAATGGCCCTGGTTCACAGAGAGTCAGTAGACTGAGTAATGACTTCATCATCAAGACCCTGGTCCACAGAGAGTCAGTAGACTGAGTAATGACTTCATCATGGCCCTGGTCCACAGAGAGTCAGTATACGATACTAGAACATGTTATAATGAGGGGGTCCTTTATGCTTTCCAAGGGCCAATTCCTAACTGGAGATTTGTGCTTGAGGTTTGCACCAAAGCATGTAGTGCATCAGGTCAAATCAAATGTATTTATATAGCCCTTCGTACATCAGCTGATATCTCAAAGTGCTGTACAGAAACCCAGCCTAAAACCCCAAACAGCAAGCAATGCAGGTGTAGAAGCACGGTGGCTAGGAAAAACTCCCTAGAAAGGCCAAAACCTAGGAAGAAACCTAGAGAGGAACCAGGCTATGTGGGGTGGCCAGTCCTCTTCTGGCTGTGCCGGGTGGAGATGATAACAGAACATGGCCAAGATGTTCAAATGTTCATAAATGACCAGCATGGTCAAATACTACTGTAAGTCGCTCTGGATAAGAGCGTCTGCTAAATGACTTAAATGTAAATGTAAATGTAAATAATAATAAGGCAGAACAGTTTAAACTGGAGCAGCAGCACGGCCAGGTGGACTGGGGATGAAGCCAGACCACTACTCTTCCATTGACCAGACACTAAGAAACCCAATGTACACAAACACATGTAGACCTAGCCTACACTCACAATCACTCTGGATGTGTGCGTGTACAGTAATATGGTTTTCCATTGTAAATGGGCAGGCATAAGATGTTGGGGGTGCAGGCCTGACTGAGTGGTTGACTCCATCCACTGGCTCCACAACAGGGGGCTCAACACTGGCGATTAAGCCCTGCAGACGGGCCTCCAGGCGGGAAAGCCCAGAATAATGTGAGCTACATTTTTTTTTGTAAACGGAACTGCAGCTAATGAATTGGAACGAAGTGCATTTTTTACTGGGTGGCCGGGGAGGACTAGGGCTTCCCTTTCTTCTTCTTCCTCCACGGCCTTCAACGCCAAAGGCACTTGCTTTCAGAAGCCACTGTGTTCAGTTCAGGGACCTGAGCAGTGGCACTGTACCTTAGGAGCTTGTTTACAAAGCAGGCCCGTCACTGAGCCAAAACCATCCAAATCCCACACACACCGAGGTGATAAATATTATGATTGGCTACTGCCAAATGTAACCTAATTTTCACCTAGTCAAAATGGACAGCAGCTCTCCAATAACAAGGTCAAACCAACAAAACAATGGAGTTTGAGGGGGAGGAGCCCTACTGAAGAGCACGAGACAGAATGACAGATGGTAGCAATACTCTGTAGTATAACTACCTCAATGTACAAAACAACAACACGTCCCTCATGTCAGTAGGCTTCAAAGTATGGCAGTTCAGTTGTAGACATCTCAATGGAGGAGGGGGAGGAGGAGGAGGAGGGGGGGGGAGGAGGAGGAGGAGGGGGGGGGAGGAGGAGGAGGAGGGGGGGGGAGGAGGAGGGGGGGGAGGAGGGGGGGGGGAGGGGGGGTACACCTACATCACCAAGTAGCGTTACATAAGGCTGCAGTCCCTATGCACATCCATTGAACAAAACGTACACAGTGTTCGTACTGGTCGGGCTGCTAACATACCAGCGTAAACAAGGCTGCTACAGGTAGGCTGAAGTCCGAAGAGAGAGAGACAAGAGGGTCAAAGTCCGGTAACATTAGTGTGTAAACCATAACAGCAAGGTCACGGGGAAAGCCGAACGCTAATAGTTTCTGTCTGGAATGTGACTGTTTTTGATAAACAAACTTGCTGCCAAGGCGCGTTGTGTTGGTACTGTAGGTATAGTGTAGAACAGTCCTAACTCTTTCAAACTCAAGGCAGGAGGGATAAAATCTGAGTAAGGACACCTAGCTAACTAGATCAATCAATTGGCAGTTATCGAAGAGGTTGAGGTATTTAAGTTAAATAAGTTAATTAAGTTACTGCTAAATGCACTCCTTTCTAGAGCTGTGAACCAAATGGACATATAACATGGCATATGCCTAGTAGAAAGTTAGTACAGCTGGTACAATAAGAGTATACATTCATGCAAATAGATCAATGGTTAGCTAACTTTACCTTTGCAAAGTAGGCGAAATTCCTCTGTGGATGTCCACTTTTCTACTTATGTTGCCGAGCTTTCTTCAACTTAACTTCGAGCCAGTTCGTTCAACTAATACAACGGTACAATTGTATGAATAATCCAAGCCATTCAAAACATTAAATCCAATGAAATGTTGAAAACCATCCAGACTGAGAGGTCCCCGACGGCGAACAAAAAGATAACTCCAAAAGGCCGCACCGCCAGACCCACATCAGAGGGCAACAACTCCAGCTAGCTATTTCGCTAACGGTAGTGACTTCTGCATTGCACAAAGATAAGTGACTCACACTGATTATTAGTGTTTGCACATATAATATACAGACACACAATTATTAACTCATCCTAACATTTTCTATACTTTGTTCAAGGGAAGAAGAAAAAAGTGTAGTTAGGCAACACTCCTTACAAGGAACAAAAGTGGAAACAGATGTAGCTAGCTACCGTTAGCAATCAAATGTCCAGAGCTAGCTCTGCACTACAGCCGGTTACGATAGCTCATTGGACTGCAACTAAAAAGTGTAATGTTACTGTCCAAGACAATACCAGGCAAAGTATATATATATATATATAAAGGTGTTTTTATAATCCAACTTCAAGGGTCAAATGAAAAAAAAAAAAATTAAGACGAAGTCAGAAAACTAAAATATCTAAAAACACATTTTCTCTGGTGTATTTTGCCAGCTAACGTTAGCTTAGCTTCCCGTCGACGAGCCGCGTCACCACATCACAGCCTGGCAAAAAAGAAAACTGTGAGATCCAAGAGAGGAGATCGCGGAAACTTTAAACTCCTTGGATTGAGCTCGAAACGCACTTGATAAATATGTATCCACGGCCAATTTGTCCATGGGTTACCAACGTATCAAATAAACCAGATTTCCGTCCGAATGCAAGCTTTAATCCAGTTTTCTTTGGTAGTCCAGCTCGACAGGAGCCGTCCCTCTCCCGGTCGGCTCAGGAGTCACTTCTTGTTGTCTATCGTTTCCTGCTCTCCTGTGCGTCAATACGTTGGAATGGTGGAAAGCACGTCGGTACGTCGCAGGCTACGGTCGGTGACCAAGGTTGCCGCTCATTCAGTCTGACGTTAGATTTACAGTATATTATCTTTGAGTGTGTTTTAGGTCATTGTCATTAGCCTATGTGTGGTGGAATAATGGCCGCATTTTCCCTCTTGTTTTATTTATAATGGAAGAGATTTAGTTATCTTTGAAAAATCTCTCACACACACATATACACACACACAGCACTCCAGAGACACTCCACAGGGTGTCTTTATTAAAGTAATTATGCCCTCCATGTACACTATGAGACAGATATTGCCAATTTCAAAGTGAACACTTTATATGTTTATTATCCTCAGCGTCCCGGTCTGACCTGAATAATTTATGTCTTCCAGACCTTCTGGGAATTTCCAGTCAATCAAGTGAGTAGACGTTTTGCTTCAGGGACCTGCAATATTGGCAGTAATCAGTCAACATAATCATCCTGAGCTCCAACATCCTCTCCAGCTTTTGAGAGTGAAGGAGAAAGAGAGAGGGGAAAAGCCAGAGAGAGGAAATGTGAGGGTGCGTTTTGCTTAAATTAGTTATGGAGCCTCAGGATGGTTCTGTTAGACGACAGGATGGTTCTGTTAGACTGCATGATGGTTCTGTTAGACTACAGGATGGTTCTGTTAGACTGCATGATGGTTCTGTTAGACGACAGGATGGTTCTGTTAGACGACAGGATGGTTCTGTTAGACTACAGGATGCTTCTGTTAGACTACTGGATGGTTCTGTTAGACTACAGGATGGTTCTGTTAGACGACAGGATGGTCCTGTTAGACTACAGGATGGTTCTGTTAGACTACAGGATGGTTCTGTTAGACTACAGGATGGTTCTGTTAGACTACTGGATGGTTCTGTTAGACTACAGGATGGTCCTGTTAGACTACAGGATGGTCCTGTTAGACTACAGGATGGTTCTGTTAGACTACAGGATGGTTCTGTTAGACTACAGGATGGTTCTGTTAGACTACATCAGTAGTAATGAGACCCAACCCCTTCTCATAATGGCGGTATTGGGGGATGATGGAATTGCTAAACAGACAGTCACACTCTTATGACATAGCAGCGTGTGGTGGAACTGCAAAGTGACATCAGACCTGCTTCCCTGATCATCCATCAGACCTGCTTCCCTGATCATCCGTCAGATCTCCTTCCCTGATCATCCGTCAGATCTGCTTCCCTGATCATCCATCAGATCTGCTTCCCTGATCATCCATCAGATCTGCTTCCCTGATCATCCATCAGATCTCCTTCCCTGATCATCCATCAGATCTCCTTCCCTGATCATCCATCAGGCTTCCAGTTCCATTTAATATTTTATTGATTTGTTGATGTTTTATGTTTGTATTTATATTCACAATTCAGCTTTTAGCTGCCATGTATATGCAAAAAACTAAACTAAACTAAAATGCAGTGTACTGTGTGCTACACTGTCCTGTCTGAACTATAATGCAGTGTACTGTGTGCTAGACTGTCCTGTCTGTGAACTAAAATGCAGTGTACTGTGTGCTACACTGTCCTGTCTGTGAACTATAATGCAGTTTACTGTGTGCTAGACTGTCCTGTCTGTGAACTATAATGCAGTTTACTGTGTGCTAGACTGTCCTGTCTGTGAACTAAAATGCAGTGTACTGTGTGCTACACTGTCCTGTCTGTGAACTATAATGCAGTGTACTGTGTGCTAGACTGTCCTGCCTGTGAACTAAAATGCAGTGTACTGTGTGCTAGACTGTCCTGCCTGTGAACTATAATGCAGTTTACTGTGTGCTAGACTGTCCTGTCTGTGAACTAAAATGCAGTGTACTGTGTGCTACACTGTCCTGTCTGTGAACTATAATGCAGTGTACTGTGTGCTAGACTGTCCTGTCTGTGAACTATAATGCAGTGTACTGTGTGCTAGACTGTCCTGTCTGTGAACTATAATGCAGTTTACTGTGTGCTAGACTGTCCTGTCTGTGAACTAAAATGCAGTGTACTGTGTGCTAGACTGTCCTGCCTGTGAACTATAATGCAGTTTACTGTGTGCTAGACTGTCCTGTCTGTGAACTAAAATGCAGTGTACTGTGTGCTACACTGTCCTGTCTGTGAACTATAATGCAGTGTACTGTGTGCTAGACTGTCCTGTCTGTGAACTATAATGCAGTGTACTGTGTGCTAGACTGTCCTGTCTGTGAACTATAATGCAGTTTACTGTGTGCTAGACTGTCCTGCCTGTGAACTATAATGCAGTGTACTGTGTGCTAGACTGTCCTGTCTGTGAACTAAAATGCAGTGTACTGTGTGCTAGACTGTCCTGTCTGTGAACTAAAATGCAGTGTACTGTGTGCTAGACTGTCCTGCCTGTGAACTAAAATGCAGTGTACTGTGTGCTAGACTGTCCTGCTTGTGAACTATAATGCAGTGTACTGTATGCTGGACTGTCGTGCCTGTGAACTATAATGCAGTGTACTGTGTGCTAGACTGTCCTGTCTGAACTAAAATGCAGTTTACTGTGTGCTAGACTGTCCTGTCTGTGAACTATAATGCAGTGTACTGTGTGCTAGACTGTCCTGCCTGTGAACTATAATGCAGTGTACTGTGTGCTACACTGTCCTGCCTGTGAACTATAATGGGAAAGGGCCATTTATGTTGTGTATGAGGTAACCGGTTAACCGACCCTTTGAAACTTGAGGAAGGTACCCAGCACTCTACCTGTATGGTCACACTGATGACAGGTCTAATGAGGTGTCTGTCACTACAGTCTTATCAATCCCTCCCTCCATCTCCCCATCACCCCTAGCCATCTCCCTTCTCCCCCTCTACCCATCTCCCTCTCTCGCTCTCCCCCTCTACCCATCTCTCCATCTACCCTCTCCCGCTCTCCTCCTCTACCCATCCCCCTAGCCCTCCTCCTATCCATCTACCCATCTCTCCTCTCTCGCTCTCCCCCTCTAGCCATCTCTCCATCTCCCCTCTCCCACTCTCCTCCTCTACCCATCACCCCCTAGCCCTCCTCCCTCCCCCTATCCATCTACCCATCTCTCCCTCTACCCTCTCCCGCTCTCCTCCTCTACCCATCACCCCCTAGCCCTCCTCCCTCCCCCTATCCATCTCTCCCTCTACCCTCTCCCCTGTCTCCGCTCTCGTGTTTCACATAGACCTACACCCAAACCCAACCCCTGTCTGCCAGTCAGAGAATCACAGGAAAGCTGTGCGTTTCCGTAACTCTTGACCTCTGAGCTTTACCCTGTCGCTTCCTGCCCATTTCAACACTTTAAAAATAGATGGCCACCAATGACCACCACTTCCTCCCCAAGCTCTGACAGCTGACACACCCTACAGGAATGTGCCATGATCATGGCATGTCTGCCCAACTACAGTTGAAGTCGGAAGTTTACATACTGTCACGGCTCTCGTCGAAAGCAGTGGACCAAAGCACAGCGTGGAAAGTGTTCATGATTTTTATGATCAAAAACCACTGAAACAAAAATAACAACGTGAACGGTTCTGTCAGGTACAGACACTAAACAGAAAACAACATCCCACAAAACTCAAATGGAAAATGACAACTCATACAGTATATGATCCCCAATCAGAGACAACGATAGACAGTTGCCTATGATTGGGAACCACACTAACATAGACATAAGGAAACTAGAATGCCAACCCTAGTCACACCCTGAACTAACCAAAATAGAGAATAAAAACCTCTCTATGGCCAGGGCGTGACACATACACTTAGGTTGGAATCATTAAAACTCGTTTTTCAACCACTCCACACATTTCTTGTTAACAAACTATAGTTTTGGCAAGTCTGTTAGGATATCTACTTTGTGCATGACACAAGTCATTTTTCCAACAATTGTTTGCAGACAGATTATTTCACTGTATCACAATTCCAGTGGGTCAGAAGTTTACATACACTAAGTTGACTGTGCCTTTAAACAGCTTGGAAAATTCCAGAAAATGATGTCATGGCTTTTGAACCTTCTGATAGGCTAATTGACATAATTTGAGTCAAATGGAGGTGTACCTGCGGATGTATTTCAAGGCCTACCTTCAAACTCAGTGCTCTTTGCTTGACTTGGGAAAATCAAAAGAAATCAGCCAAGACCTTAGAAAAAAATTGTCGACCTCCATAAGTCTGGTTCATCCTTGGGAGCAATTTCCGAACGCCTGAAGGTACCACATTCATCTGCACAAACAATAGTACGCAAGTATAAACACCATGGGACCACACAGCCATCATACCGCTCAGGAAGGAGTTCTGTCTCCTAGAGATGAATGTACTTTTGTGCGAAAAGTGCAAATCAATCCCAGAACAACAGCAAAGGACCTTGTGAAGATGCTGGAGGAAACGGGTACAAAAGTATCTATATCCACAGTAAAATGAGTCCTATATCGACATAACCTGAAAGGCTGCTCAGCAAGGAAGAAGCCACTGCTTCAAAACTGCCATAAAAAAAGCCAGACAGTTTGCATCTGCACATGGGGACAAAGATCATACATTTTGGAGAAATGTCCTCTGGTCTGATGAAACACAAATAGAACTGTTTGGCCATAATGACCATCGTTATGTTTGGAGGAAAAGGGGGAGGCTTGCAAGCTGAAGAACACCATCCCAACCGTGAAGCACGGGTGTGGCAGCATCATGTTGTGGGGGTGCTTTGCTGCAGGAGGGACTGGTGCACTTCACAAAATAGATGGCATCATGAGGTAGGAAAATTACGTGGATATATTGAAGCAACATCTCAAGACATCAGTCAGGAAATTAAAGCTTGGCCGCAAATGGGTCTTCAAATGGACAATGACCCCAAGCATACTTCCAAAGTTGTGGCAAAATGGCTTAAGGACAACAAAGTCAATGTATTGGAGTGGCCATCACAAAGCCCTGACCTCAATCCCGTTGAAAATTTGTGTGCAGAACTGAAGAAATGTGTGCGAGCAAGGAGGCCTTCAAACCTGACTCAGTTACAGCAACTCTGTCAGGAGGAATGGGCCAAAATTCACCCAACTTGTTGTGGGAAGCTTGTGGAAGGCTGCCTAAACGTTTGACCCAAGTTAAACAATTTTAAAGGCAATGCTACCAAATACTAATTGAGTGTATGTAAACTTCTGACTTCTGAAACTTCTGAAATAAATCATTCTCTCTACTATTATTCTGACATTTCACATTCTTAAAATAATCCTCACTGACCTATGACAGAGAATTTTTACAAGGATTAAATGTCAGGAATTGTGGAAAACGGGAAGTACTGGTGCTGAAGGTGCTGCAGCGCTCCCTGGTGGTGAGATGGTAAAACTGCAAAGATGTGTGTTGTAACAAGGGATGTCTAATGATGATGATGATGATGGTCTGTCAGTGAGGGGATTATCACTGGTCCCATTATGAAGTACCTAATTTATCTGCAACAAAAACGTAAGTTACAAATATACTGTAACTGTGGCAAACTAGACAAGACATGGCATTATGCTTGAATTAATACTACATACTACAATAGATACTGTTCGTCTGGGTGATAATAGTCCTGGATTTAACTCATATTTGACCACAGGAGGGCAGTGTAAATCAACATACTTGTACTACAGTACTTGGATCATTCTTAGGCTGCGGAAATATTTGAAAATTATATATATATATGTTTTTTTACTAGAATAAATGCATTTTCTGAACAGACGACAACATTAAGTAGATATTAAACCTTCAAGAAAACCCATTCTCCCACCTCAGGCATTAAAGCCCTTGTTTATTAATGTCCATGTTTGTCTGATATGGACACCATTTATCTTCAACCCCGTCACAGACAATATGGAAGTTGTCTGAATGTAAAAAAATACACATTTACCTGATGCTCACGTGTTCCCCCAAACATATTCAATTATTATAAATATAAAATGTAAAATCTCTGAATGTTGCTTTATGAAACTCTGAGATAAGACACATTATGTGTCAGCGGGTTCATCATTTAAATAAATAAGCTTTCGAATGAGCATTTGAACATGAATCTGATCTTTTTGGGATCGTCCTTAACAGACTGAGCTCAGAAAACACTCAATTCATATTTATTCATCTTTGCCATGTTATTGAACGGGGTTGAGAAACGGGGTTGAGATTGTGAGACTAGGGTGACGGGGTTGAGACTAGGGTGACGGGGTTGAGAGACTAGGGTGACGGGGTTGAGACTAGGGTGACGGGGGAATACTGACGGGGTTGAGACTAGGGTGACAGGGGGTTGAGACTAGGGTGACGGGGTTGAGACTACGGGGTGACAGGGTTGAGACTAGACTAGGGTGACGGGGTTGAGACTAGGGTGACGGGCTTGAGACTAGGGTGACGGGGATGAGACTAGGGTGACGGGGTTGAGACTGACGGGGGAGACTAGGGTGACGGGGTTGAGACTAGGGTGACGGGGTTGAGACTAGGGTGACGGGGTTGAGACTAGGGTGACGGGGTTGAGACTAGGTGACGGGGTTGAGACTAGGGTGACGGGGTTGAGACTAGGGTGACGGGGTTGAATAGGTGACGGGGTTGAGACTAGGGTGACGGGGTTGAGACTAGGGTGACGGGGTTGAGACTAGGGTGACGGGGTTGAGACTAGGGTTGAGACTAGGGTGACGGGGTTGAGACTAGGGTGACGGGGTTGAGACTAGGGTGACAGGGTTGAGACGGGGTTGAGACTAGGGTGACGGGGTGAGACTAGGGTGACGGGGTTGAGACTAGGGTGACGGGGTTGAGACTAGGGTGACGGGGTTGAGACTAGGGTGACGGGGTTGAGACTAGGGTGACGGGGTTGAGACTGACGGGGTTGAGACGGGACGGGGTTGAGACTAGGGTGACTAGGGGGGTTGAGACTAGGGTGACAGGGTTGAGACTAGGGTGACGGGGTTGAGACTAGGTTGACGGGGTTGAGACTAGGGTGACGGGGTTGAGGGGTTGAGACTAGGGTGACGGGGTTGAGACTAGGTGACGGGGTTGAGACTAGGGTGACGGGGTTGAGACTAGGGTGACGGGGTTGAGACGGGGTTGAGACTAGGGTGACGGGGTTGAGACTAGGGTGACGGGGTTGAGACTAGGGTAGGGTTGAGACTGACGGGGTTGAGACTAGGGTGACGGGGTTGAGACTAGGGTTGAGACGGGGTTGAGACTAGGGTGACGGGGTTGAGACTAGGGTGACGGGGTTGAGACTAGGGTGACGGGGTTGAGACTAGGGTGACGGGGTTGAGACTAGGGTGACGGGGTTGAGGGTTGAGACTGACGGGGTTGAGACTAGGGTGACGGGGTTGAGACTGAGACGGGGTTGAGACTAGGTGACGGGGTTGAGACTAGGGTGACGGGGTTGAGACTAGGGTGACGGGGTGAGACTAGGGTGACGGGGTTGAGACTAGGGTGACGGGGTTGAGACTAGGGTGACGGGGTTGAGACTAGGGTGACGGGGTTGAGACTAGGTGACGGGGTTGAGACTAGGGTGACGGGGTTGAGACTAGGGTGACGGGGTTGAGACTAGGGTGACAGGGTTGAGACTAGGGTGACAGGGTTGAGACTAGGGTGACGGGGTTGAGACTAGCGTGACGGGGTTGAGACTAGGGTGACAGGGTTGAGACTAGGGTGACGGGGTTGAATACTGACGGGGTTGAGACTAGGGTGACGGGGTTGAGACTAGGTGACGGGGTTGAGACTAGGGTGGGGTTGAGACTAGGGTGACGGGGTTGAGACTAGGGTGACGGGGTTGAGACTAGGGTGACAGGGTTGAGACTAGGGTGACGGGGTTGAGGGTTGAGACTAGGGTGACGGGGTTGAGACTACTGTGACAGGGTTGAGACTAGGGTGACGGGGGTTGAGACTAGCGTGACGGGGTTGAGACTAGGGTGACAGGGCTGAGACTAGGGTGACAGGGGAATACTGTAACAGGGGACTAGCGTGAGACTAGAGTGACAGGGTTGAGACTAGGGTGACGGGGTTGAGACTAGGGTGGGTTAAATACTGACGGGGTTGAGAGACTAGGGTGACGGGGTTGAGACTAGGGGTGACGAGGGTTGAGACTAGGGTGACGGGGTTGAGACTAGGTAGGTGACGGGGTTGAGACTAGGTGACAGGGTTGAGACAGGGTTGAGACTAGCGTGACAGGGTGACTGTAACGGGGTTGAGACTAGCGTGACGGGGTTGAGACTAGCGGACAGGGTTGAGACTAGGGTGACAGGGTTGAGACTAGGGTTGAACTAGGGGGGTTGAGACGTGACAGGGTTAAATACTGACGGGGTTGAGGGTGACGGGGTTGAGACTAGGGTGAGACGACAGGGTTGAGAGACAGGTTAGGGTGACGGGGACTAGGGTAACGGGGTTGAGACTAGGGTGACAGGGTTGAGACTAGGGTGACGGGGTTGAGACTAGGTGACGGGGTTGAATACTGTAACAGGGTTGAGACTAGGGTGACGGGGTTGAGACTAGCGTGACAGGGTGACGGGGTTGAGACTAGGGTGACGGGGTAACAGGGTTGAGACGTGACAGGGTGACGGGGTTGAGACTAGCGTGACAGGGTTGAGACTAGGGTGACAGGTTGAGACGTGACAGGGTTGAGACTAGGGTGACAGGTTGAGTAGCGTGACAGGGTTAAATACTGACGGGGTTGAGACTAGCGTGACAGGGTTGAATACTGACAGGGTTGAGACTAGCGTGACAGGGTTAAATACTGTAACGGGGTTGAGACTAGCGTGACAGGGTTGAGACTAGCGTGACAGGGGTTACGGGGTTGAGACTAGGGTGACAGGGTTGAGACTAGCGTGACAGGGTTAAATACTGTTACGGGGTTGAGACTAGGGTGACAGGGTTGAATACTGTAAAGGGGGTTGAGACTAGCGTGACAGGGTTGAGACTAGGGTGACAGGGGGTGACGGGGTTGAGACTAGCGTGACAGGGTTAAATACTGACGGGGTTGAGACTAGGTGACGGGGTAACAGGGTTGAGACTAGGTGACAGGGTTGAGGGTGACGGGGTTGAGACTAGCGTGACAGGGTGAGACGGGGTTGAGACTAGGGTGAGACGACAGGGTTGAGACTAGGGTGACAGGGTTGAGGGTTGAGACTGACGGGGTTGAGACTAGCGTGACAGGGTTAAATACTGTAATGGGGTTGAGACTAGGGTGACGGGGTTGAGACTAGTGGTGAGAGGTGACAGGGTTGAGACTAGGGTGACGGGGTTGAGACTAGGGTGACGGGGTTGAGACTAGGGTGACGGGTTGAGACTAGGGTGACGGGGTTGAGACTAGGGTGACGGGGTTGAGACTAGGGTGACGGGGTTGAGACTAGGGTGACGGGGTTGAGACTAGGGTGACGGGGTTGAGACTAGGGTAACGGGGTTGAGACTAGCGTGACGGGGTTGAGACTAGGGTGACGGGGTTGAAGACTAGGGTAACGGGGTTGAGACTAGGGTGACGGGGTTGAGACTAGGGTGACGGGACATTGTTGAGACTAGCGTGACAGGGTTGAGACTAGGGTGACGGGGTTGAATACTGTAACAGGGTTGAGACTAGGGTGACGGGGTTGAGACTAGGGTGACGGGGTTGAGACTAGGGTGACGGGGTTGAGACTAGGGTGACGGGGTTGAGACTAGCGTGACGGGGTTGAGACTAGGGTGACGGGGTTGAATACTGTAACGGGGTTGAGACTAGGGTGACAGGGTTGAGACTAGCGTGACAGGGTTGAGACTAGGGTGACGGGGTTGAGACTAGGGTGACGGGGTTGAGGCTAGGGTGACGGGGTTGAGACTAGGGTGACGGGGTTGAGACTAGGGTGACGGGGTTGAGACTAGGGTGACGGGGTTGAGACTAGGGTGACTGGGTTGAGACTAGGGTGACGGGGTTGAGACTAGGGTGACGGGGTTGAGACTAGGGTGACGGGGTTGAGACTAGGGTGACAGGGTTGAGACTAGACGGGGTTGAGACTAGGGTGACAGGGTTGAATACTGTAACGGGGTTGAGACTAGGGTGACAGGGTTGAGACTAGCGTGACGGGGTTGAGACTAGGGTGACGGGGTTGAGACTAGGGTGACGGGGTTGAGACTAGGGTGACGGGGTTGAATACTGTAACGGGTTGAGACTAGGGTGACGGGGTTGAGACTAGCGTGACGGGGTTGAGACTAGGGTGACGGGGTTGAGACTAGGGTGACGGGGTTGAGACTAGGGTGACAGGGTTGAGACTAGGGTGACAGGGTTGAATACTGCAACGGGGTTGAGACTAGCGTGACAGGGTTGAGACTAGCGTGACAGGGTTGAGACTAGGGTGACAGGGTTGAATACTGTAACGGGGTTGAGACTAGGGTGACAGGGTTGAGACTAGGGTGACGGGGTTGAGACTAGGGTGACGGGGTTGAGACTAGGGTGACGGGGTTGAGACTAGGGTGACGGGGTTGAGACTAGGGTGACGGGGTTGAATACTGTAACGGGGTTGAGACTAGGGTGACGGGGTTGAGACTACGTGACAGGGTTGAGACTAGCGTGACAGGGTTGAGACTAGGGTGACGGGGTTGAATACTAGAGATTGTGACAGGGTTGAGACTAGCGTGACAGGGTTAAATACTGTTACGGGGTTGAGACTAGCGTGACAGGGTTGAGACTAGGGTGACAGGTTGAGACTAGCGTGACAGGGTTGAGACAGGGTGGGTTGAGACTAGCGTGACAGGGTTAAATACTGTAACAGGGCTGGTTGGTAGGGTTGAATAGCGTGACAGGGTTGAGACTACTAAATACTGGGGTTGAGGTGACAGGGTTGAGACTAGCGTGACAGGGTTAAATACTGTTACGGGGTTGAGACTAGCGTGACAGGGTTGAGACTAGGGTGACGGGGTTGAGACTAGGGTGACAGGGTTGAATACTGTAACGGGGTTGAGACTAGCGTGACAGGGTTGAATAGCGTTCTGGGGTTGAGACTAGCGTGACAGGGTTGAGACTAGCGTGACAGGGTGACGGGGTTGAATACTGACTAACAGGGTTGAGACTAGCGTGACAGGGTTAAATACTGTTACGGGGTTGAGTAGGTGAGACGGGGTTGAGACTGTGACAGGGTTGAGACTAGGTGACGGGGTTGTGTAACAGGTTGAGACTAGCGTGACAGGGTTGAGACTACAGGGTTGAGACTAGGGTGACAGGGTTGAGACTAGGGTGACAGGTTGAGACTAGCGTGACAGGGTTGAGACTAGGGTGACAGGGTTAAATAGGGTGAGACTAGGGTGAATGAGACTGTAACTAGCGTGAGGGGTTGAGACTAGGGTGACGTGACAGGGTTGAATGAGACTAGGGTAACAGGGTTGAGACTAGACGTGACAGGGTTAAATACTGAGTAACAGGGTTGAGTTTAGCGTGAGACAGGGTTGAGACTAGCGTGACAGGG
>NW_027009795.1:0-39674 GCF_036934945.1 Oncorhynchus masou masou
CCTCTGGGTATCTACCAGCAGTGTTAGCATCATGTGACATGTCTGTGATAACAGTAGTGTATTTAAGCTGAGAACATCCCTCTGGGTATCTACCAGCAGTGTTAGCATCATGTGACATGTCTGTGATAACAGTAGTGTATTTAAGCTGAGAACATCCCTCTGGGTATCTACCAGCAGTGTTAGCATCATGTGACATGTCTGTGATAACAGTAGTGTATTTAAGCTGAGAACATCCCTCTGGGTATCTACCAGCAGTGTTAGCATCATGTGACATGTCTGTGATAACAGTAGTGTATTTAAGCTGAGAACATCCCTCTGGGTATCTACCAGCAGTGTTAGCTTCTTGTGATAACATGTCTTGATAACAGTAGTGTATTTAAGCTGAGAACATCCCTCTGTGTATCTACCAGCAGTGTTAGCATCATGTGACATGTCTGTGACAACACTAGTGTATTTAAGCTGAGAACATCCCTCTGGGTGATACTGTCCCAGTGTTAGCATCATGTGACATGTCTGTGACAACACTAGTGTATTTAACCTGAGAACATCCCTCTGGGTGATACTGTCCCAGTGTTAGCATCATGTGACATGTCTGTGACAACACTAGTGTATTTAAGCTGAGAACATCCCTCTGGGTGATACTGTCCCAGTGTTAGCATCATGTGTCATGTCTGTGACAACAGTAGTGTATTTAAGCTGAGAACATCCCTCTGGGTATCTACCAGCAGTGTTAGCATCATGTGACATGTCTGTGATAACAGTAGTGTATTTAAGCTGAGAACATCCCTCTGGGTATCTACCAGCAGTGTTAGCATCATGTGTCATGTCTGTGATAACAGTAGTGTATTTAAGCTGAGAACATCCCTCTGGGTATCTACCAGCAGTGTTAGCATCATGTGACATGTCTGTGATAACAGTAGTGTATTTAAGCTGAGAACATCCCTCTGGGTATCTACCAGCAGTGTTAGCATCATGTGACATGTCTGTGATAACAGTGGTGTATTTAAGCTGAGAACATCCCTCTGGGTATCTACCAGCAGTGTTAGCTTCTTGTGATAACATGCCTTGATAACAGTAGTGTATTTAAGCTGAGAACATCCCTCTGGGTATCTACCAGCAGTGTTAGCATCATGTGACATGTCTGTGATAACAGTAGTGTATTTAAGCTGAGAACATCCCTCTGGGTATCTACCAGCAGTGTTAGCATCATGTGACATGTCTGTGATAACAGTAGTGTATTTAAGCTGAGAACATCCCTCTGGGTATCTACCAGCAGTGTTAGCATCATGTGACATGTCTGTGATAACACTAGTGTATTTAAGCTGAGAACATCCCTCTGGGTATCTACCAGCAGTGTTAGCATCATGTGACATGTCTGCGATAACAGTAGTGTATTTAAACTAACAGTGTAAATAAGCTAAATAGCTTTGCATTTAATAATTCCTGATACTTGTCCTATTTCACACGTGTATTAATACACATGTGCATTATGTTATGACATGAAACATACAGACACTACTGTAGATATTATGTTAGGATGTGAACAGACAGATACTACTATAGATATTATGTTATGACGTGGAACATACAGATATGGAACACAGCTCATGAGTTTCACATTCAGAATCATTGATACTGGATCAGTGAGAACAGTGTGAATGAGAGCAAGTGTACAATTCATAGTACTGTACTGTGGTATGCACTGTACAACATATTTGTCACTGTGTTACTGGCCCAACACTCTACCTGCCACTTGCGTTTGGGAAGAATCATGTGGGAGTGATATTAAATACTACAGTATCATCACAGAATATCTACAGTATAATATAGTATCTGTATGTTCCAGGCCATAACAGAATATCTACAGTATAGTATAGTATCTGCATGTTCCAGGCCATAACAGAATATCTACAGTATAGTATAGTATCTAAATGTTCCAGGCCATAACAGAATATCTACAGTATAGTATAGTATCTGTATGTTCCAGGCCATAACAGCCCATCCTGAGACAGCCGAGACGTCAGTCAACCCTGATACAGCCATGTTTTCTCACCTGTCTGAACCCTATATCCTAGTCTGAGCCACACATGGTCTGAGGAGGATTGTTCTCCAGGTTAATTTACTCTCATGCTACAGTCTGTATGAGTTTTTGTGACTGTGTGTGGTCTCCCAAAGGCCCCGTGTTTTAAAGTCCGCCAGGGACCAGAGGAAACGTAAGGTTTTAGATCAATCTCCACCGGTGACAGATCCAGAACAGGTGTCTGCAGGCAGGCAGCACAGGCAGAATGGGAGAGGTAGTACCTCGACTTCAGAAGGGGTCAGACAGGCAGAATGGGAGAGGTAGTACCTCTGACTTCAGAAGGGGTCAGACAGGCAGAATGGGAGAGGTAGTACCTCGACTTCAGAAGGGGTCAGACAGGCAGAATGGGAGAGGTAGTACCTCTGCTTCAACAGGAGTCAGACAGGCAGAATGGGAGAGGTAGTACCTCGACTTCAGAAGGGGTCAGACAGGCAGAATGGGAGAGGTAGTACCTCTGCTTCAGAAGGGGTCAGACAGGCAGAATGGGAGAGGTAGTACCTCGACTTCAGAAGGGGTCAGACAGGCAGAATGGGAGAGGTAGTACCTCGACTTCAGAAGGGGTCAGACAGGCAGAATGGGAGAGGTAGTACCTCTGCTTCAACAGGAGTCAGACAGGCAGAATGGGAGAGGTAGTACCTCGACTTCAGAAGGGGTCAGACAGGCAGAATGGACGAGGTAGTACCTCGACTTCAGAAGGGTCAGACAGGCAGAATGGGAGAGGTAGTACCTCGACTTCAGAAGGGGTCAGACAGGCAGAATGGGAGAGGTAGTACCTCGACTTCAGAAGGGTCAGACAGGCAGAATGGGAGAGGTAGTACCTCGACTTCAGAAGGGTCAGACAGGCAGAATGGGAGAGGTAGTACCTCGACTTCAGAAGGGGTCAGACAGGCAGAATGGGAGAGGTAGTACCTCGACTTCAGAAGGGGTCAGACAGGCAGAATGGGAGAGGTAGTACCTCGACTTCAGAAGGGGTCAGACAGGCAGAATGGACGAGGTAGTACCTCGACTTCAGAAGGGTCAGACAGGCAGAATGGGAGAGGTAGTACCTCGACTTCAGAAGGGGTCAGACAGGCAGAATGGGAGAGGTAGTACCTCGACTTCAGAAGGGGTCAGACAGGCAGAATGGGAGAGGTAGTACCTCGACTTCAGAAGGGGTCAGACAGGCAGAATGGGAGAGGTAGTACCTCGACTTCAGAAGGGGTCAGACAGGCAGAATGGGAGAGGTAGTACCTTGACTTCAGAAGGGGTCAGACAGGCAGAATGGGAGAGGTAGTACCTCGACTTCAGAAGGGGTCAGACAGGCAGAATGGGAGAGGCAGTACCTCTGCTTCAACAGGAGTCAGACAGGCAGAATGGACGAGGTAGTACCTCTGCTTCAACAGGAGTCAGACAGGCAGAATGGGAGAGGTAGTACCTCTGCTTCAACAGGAGCCAGACAGGCAGAATGGGAGAGGTAGTACCTCTGCTTCAACAGGAGTCAGTCAGGCAGAATGGGAGAGGTAGTACCTCTGCTTCAACAGGAGCCAGACAGGCAGAATGGGAGAGGTAGTACCTCTGCTTCAACAGGAGCCAGACAGGCAGAATGGGAGAGGTAATACCTCTGCTTCAACAGGAGTCAGTCAGGCAGAATGGGAGAGGTAGTACCTCTGCTTCAGAAGGCAGAAGGTAGCTTCAGACAGGCAGAATGGGAGAGGAATAGTACCTCTGCTTCAACAGGAGTCAGACAGGCAGAATGGGAGAGGTAGTACCTCTGCTTCAACAGGAGTCAGACAGGCAGAATGGGAGAGGTAGTACCTCTGCTTCAACAGAGTCAACAGGGACCTCTGTCAGACAGGCAGAATGGGAGAGGTAGTACCTCTGCTTCAACAGGAGTCAGACAGGCAGAATGGGAGAGGTAGTACCTCTGCTTCAACAGGAGTCAGTCAGGCAGAATGGGAGAGGTAGTACCTCTGCTTCAACAGGAGTCAGACAGGCAGAGACAGGCAGAATGGGGAGGTACCTCTGCTTCAACAGGAGTCAGACAGGCAGAATGGGAGAGGTAGTACCTCTGCTTCAGAAGAAGGGTCAGACAGGCAGAATGGGAGAGGTAGTACCTCTGCTTCAACAGGAGTCAGACAGGCAGAATGGGAGAGGTAGTACCTCTGCTTCAACAGGAGTCAGTCAGGCAGAATGGGAGAGGTACCTCTGCTTCAACAAGAGTCACAGGCAGAATGGGAGAGGTAGTACCTCTGCTTCAACAGGAGTCAGTCAGGCAGAATGGGAGAGGTAGTACCTCTGCTTCAACAGGAGTCAGACAGGCAGAATGGGAGAGGTAGTACCTCTGCTTCAACAGGAGTCAGTCAGGCAGAATGGGAGAGGTAGTACCTCTGCTTCAACAGGAGTCAGACAGGCAGAATGGGAGAGGTAGTACCTCTGCTTCAACAGGAGTCAGTCAGGCAGAATGGGAGAGGTAGTACCTCTGCTTCAACAGGAGTTAGTCAGGCAGAATGGGAGAGGTAGTACCTCTGCTTCAACAGGAGTCAGACAGGCAGAATGGGAGAGGTAGTACCTCTGCTTCAACAGGAGTCAGACAGGCAGAATGGGAGAGGTAGTACCTCTGCTTCAACAGGAGTCAGACAGGCAGAATGGGAGAGGTAGTACCTCTGCTTCAACAGGAGTCAGACAGGCAGAATGGGAGAGGTAGTACCTCTGCTTCAACAAGAGTCAGTCAGGCAGAATGGACGAGGTAGTACCTCTGCTTCAACAAGACTCAGACAGGCAGAATGGGAGAGGTTGTACCTCGGTTTCAAAAGGGGTCAGTCAGGCAGAATGGACGAGGTAGTACCTCTGCTTCAACAGGAGTCAGACAGGCAGAATGGACGAGGTAGTACCTCTGCTTCAACAGGAGTTAGTCAGGCAGAATCGGAGCTGTAGTACCTCGACTTCAGAAGGGGTCAGACAGGCAGAATGGGAGAGGTAGTACCTCGGCTTCAGAAGGGGTCAGACAGGCAGAATGGGAGAGGTAATACCTCGGCTTCAGAAGGGGTCAGACAGGCAGAATCGGAGCTGTAGTACCTCGACTTCAGAAGGGGTCAGACAGGCAGAATGGGAGAGGTAGTACCTCGGCTTCAGAAGGGGTCAGACAGGCAGAATCGGAGCTGTAGTACCTCGACTTCAGAAGGGGTCAGACACATGAAGAGAACAAGGGCGAGTAAGGGTCCAGGTTGGATGTAAGCCAATATGAGGATACATAGCTCTTAGAGAAGATTACAGATGTTCATGGAACTAGTGATGCAAATTAGCTTCATAGCTAACTCTGGCACAATTGAATTGATGTGAAAACTGGAAACATAACTGATGTACACTGGCCTTATCAACTGGAAATTGCATTCATAAAAATAAATGATATATCAGTGTCGAATTCTGAGATCCAACATGGCGCCACTCTGCTGCTAGTGCTGCCTGAACACATTGCACGTTGTTAGTGTTAGCAGTGGGATTTGAACCTACGCCTCCAAGTGAATAAGGTATACTGTGGACAATCTGTCTTATTCCCATTCACTGCTATGCACTTCCCTGCTACTTCCATATCTTAAATGGACCATGTTGACCATTTACATTTCTGTAATTGAAAACATCAATTTCACTTTCTGTTGAGAATAATATAATCATTATTATTATTATTATAACTGGGGAATATACAGAATCATTTTTTCCAGTTGAGTGTCTCTTTACACCAATGTTGCTATTTTAGTCTCTCGCCATCTCATTTGGTTCTGTTTATTTCTTCACCCTTCTAGTGTTTGACCGTACTGAGGCTGAGCAGTGCTTTTGGCAGACAACTACCATTTGAGGGAGAAGTAACATATGTTGCCCAGGAATAATTTGTCTGCCACTTAGTTTTTCCATGTTTTAGACTGTTTTTCTTTTTAGTTTTCACATATATCATTAAATATATACTCTCAAATGCTCCACTCCATCTTACCCAGCCCTTTGAGTTTCTGTTTGACGGAGGCACTGTGAACCTGCATGACGTATCGGTAGACTAGTGTACTACTGCATCAGTCTGATCTGGCACTTTCACCACTTGATAATATATTCTGATAACTGACTCAATTACGTCTGTCTTTTGAGTCTGTATACTTGGTTGAACTTGAAAGAGAAGACATCATTATTTGTACACATTTATTTGGTTCACTTTGCTTTGGGTTCTTTTAATGTTGATGAAACTCACATGAACAGGACTATAACAGGGGCTTGACATAACTAATACATATGTATTATAGAATTCTTAACAATCTTCAAATACCATGGAAGCTCACATGGCCAACACTGGTATATGACTGTATTCATCTCCATGGAAATCCTATCGCTCCCACTCATTGCTCCACACTGCCCCCTACTGTGGCAACCTGTACAAGCATCAGTATGGCCACCTATTCTCCAGTATACCGCTACAGGTTGGACCTGGACCTTCTCCTCTCCTCCCTAGTCTGCTGTGCTGTGATTCTCTGGCAGGGGCTGTTCAGCCAGGCAGGTTTTATTATACTGTGGTGAGACTTGGCTCCTGGTTATAATGAAGAAGTGGGGGAGAGAGGGGGTGGAGGGGGAGAGGGGGGTGGAGGGGGAGAGAGGGGGAGGTGGGGGAGAGAGGGGTGGAGGGGGAGAGGGGGGTGGAGGGGGAGGGGGGGTGGAGGGGGAGAGAGGGGGAGGTGGGGGAGAGAGGGGGTGGAGGGGGAAGGGGGTGGAGGGGGGGGAGGTGGGGAATGGAGAGAGGGGGAGGTGGGGAAATGGAGAGAGGGGGAGGTGGGGAAGGGAGAGGGGAGAGGTGGGGAAGGGGGGGAGAGGGGGAGGTGGGGAATGGAGAGGGAGGTTGGTGGGGAAGGGAGAAGGGGGCTTGGATAAGTTCCTCTTTGTGTGAACAGAAGGAGGTGAAAGGCGGACTGTGTGTGGCGGCCAGGGAATCACCCCTATGGTTCACAGGCCTGTCATAAGGCCCCCAGGTCTTTCCTCTGGTTAGAAGGCTTCAACCCTGCCAGCCACATGCCTGCCACAGTGGATCTCAGTTGACCATGCCCCTGTCTGCTGAGAGTGCTGAAGTGACTGGGGCATGGTCAACTAGTAGTTATTATATACTTACTACATGGTTATTAAAAAGTAATTTAGTATAATTTAATTTCCAAGAAAAAAACAAATTGTTTTTCTGTAGTCAGGGAACAAAACCAAGGGACTTAATCAAAATCTATGTTATGAACATGATCATGCCACCTTCAATGAAAACCAATCCATTCCTAATTCTGAGTCTGGTTTTTCTACTGGGTGATTTATACCGCATGTTAACAGTGCCATTCACAGTCAAACATCAGTGACAAATGTAATGATTAATTCATCTGTGAACAGCTGCTTCTACTTTGACTCATTAGGCATACGTTCAAACTCCAGACGTTCAACATACACAGAGATGGCATCGAACTCCAGATGTCCTACTTACACGGAGATGGCATCGAACTCCAGATGTCCTACTTACACAGAGATGGCATCGAACTCCAGATGTCCTACTTACACAGAGATGGCATCGAACTCCAGATGTCCTACTTACACGGAGATGGCATCGAACTCCAGAAGTCCTACTTACACAGAGATGGCATCGAACTCCAGATGTCCTACTTACACGGAGATGGCATCGAACTCCAGATGTCTGACTTACACAGAGATGGCATCGAACTCCAGATGTCTGACTTACACAGAGATGGCATCGAACTCCAGATGTCTGACTTACACAGAGATGGCATCGAACTCCAGATGTCTGACTTACACAGAGATGGCATCGAACTCCAGATGTCTGACTTACGCAGAGACGGCATCGAACTCAGATATCTGACTTACACAGAGATGGCATCGAACTCCAGATGTCTGACTTACGCAGAGATGGCATCGAACTCCAGATGTCTGACTTACACAGAGATGGCATCGAACTCCAGATGTCCTACTTACACAGAGATGGGCATCGAACTCCAGATGTCCTACTTACACGGAGATGGCATCGAACTCCAGATGTCCTACTTACACAGAGATGGCATCGAACCCAGATGTCTGACTTACACAGATGGCATCGAACTCCCAGAAGTCCTACTTACACAGAGATGGCATCGAACTCCAGATGTCTGACTTACGCAGAGACGGCATCGAACTCCAGATGTCTGACTTACACAGAGATGGCATCGAACTCCAGATGTCTGACTTACGCAGAGATGGCATCGAACTCCAGATGTCTGACTTACACAGAGATGGCATCGAACTCCAGATGTCCTACTTACACAGAGATGGCATCAAACTCCAGATGTCCTACTTACACGGAGATGGCATCGAACTCCAGATGTCTGACTTACACAGAGATGGCATCGAACTCCAGATGTCTGACTTACACAGAGATGGCATCGAACTCCAGATGTCTGACTTACACAGAGACACGGATCGAACTCAGATGATTGCATCGAACTCCAGATGTCCTACTTACACGGAGATGGCATCGAACTCCAGATGTCCTACTTACACGGAGATGGCATCGAACTCCAGATGTCCTACTTACACCGAGATGGCATCGAACTCCAGATGTCCTACTTACACAGAGATGGCATCGAACTCCAGAAGTCCTACTTACACAGAGATGGCATCGAACTCCAGATGTCTGACTTACGCAGAGACGGCATCGAACTCCAGATATCTGACTTACACAGAGATGGCATCGAACTCCAGATGTCTGACTTACGCAGAGATGGCATCGAACTCCAGATGTCTGACTTACACAGAGATGGCATCAAACTCCAGATGTCTGACTTACACTGAGATGGCATCGAACTCCAGATGTCTGACTTACACAGAGATGGCATCAAACTCCAGATGTCTGACTTACACTACACGGGGAGATGGCATCGAACTCCAGATGTCTGACTTACACAGAGATGGCATCGAACTCCAGATGTCTGACTTACACAGAGATGGCATCGAACTCCAGATGTCTGACTTACACAGAGATGGCATCGAACTCCAGATGTCTGACTTACACAGAGATGGCATCGAACTCCAGATGTCCTACTTACACGGAGATGGCATCGAACTCCAGATGTCTGACTTACACAGAGATGGCATCGAACTCCAGATGTCTGACTTACACAGAGATGGCATCGAACTCCAGATGTCTGACTTACACAGAGATGGCATCGAACTCCAGATGTCCTACTTACACGGAGATGGCATACATCAACACGATCAGCTGACTCTGCATCTTGAACGCGTGAGTAGCTTAAACCAACTGAGAGAGATGGAGAGTAAGTCTGTGTGCGTGTGTGTATGTCTACACCTTCCCCTTTAAGAGACACAGCCATTGTGTGAGTCCCAGGCAGCACCTTCTCTCCTAAAATCCCTCAACTGAAAAACAAAACAAATAAGCGTCCTTTTGGAAACTGTATTTGACGTTGGATGCAAGCTTCCTCCGACAGACATCCACCACTTTCTCATGGTCAAGGGGGTCTACACCTTCCTCCAGCCAGGCAGCACCTTCTCTCCTAAAATCAACTGGCAGACATTCCACTTTCTCATTCAAGGGGCAGCCTGGGCAGAGAGCCCCTTCTTCTCCCCCGGACACACCACTCCCTGCACTTGACTAAGGGCTTAATGAATTGCTAGATGTGTGTGTTCACAGTTAATTATTATTAAGGAAAATGTTTCCCAGAACTTTTAAGGGGGAGGAGTATGGCACTTGGTCAGAAAGGGAGCAGGTTAAGTATCTCTGCCAAGACACTAATATCCATCCGTTTGTACAGGGGAGGACCATGTTTCAGTCCTCTGTAAAACTACAAAACGTACTCCTGGTTTATCCCAGAGATGGAGACAAAGCATCAAAGCATCTCAGAGTTGGAGTGCTGATCTAGGATCTGTCTATATAATCTTATTCATCATGATCCAAAATGCAAAACGAATCCTAGATCAGCACTCCGACACTGAGACGCTTTGTGGACACGGGCCCAGAACTCTCAACACCCAGATCCAGTGCATCAACAGCCAAACCCAGAAGGTCACATTGGAGACGACAAAATCAAATCAAGATATTTGATTTATCCCCATCAGACAATAACTACATGTTACATCATCTTCTAGTACATTTAACAGACACTCTTATGCAGCACGACATACATGAGCAATTATGGTTAAGTGCCTTGTACATTGTTGGATCAGGGTACACTTTTTGGTTACTGGATCAATAGGGCTACCCTCACATCCACATAGGTGACTGCTCTAACCAAAGGCTGCCTGCAACTTTTTGGTTACTGGCCCATAGGTGTTTATGACTGCTCTAACCAATAGGCTGCCTGCTACCCTCACATCCACATAGGTGTTTATGACTGCTCTAACCAATAGGCTGCCTGCTACCCTCACATCCACATAGGTGTTTATGACTGCTCTAACCAATAGGCTGCCTGCTACCCTCACATCCACATAGGTGTTTATCACTGCTCTAACCAATAGGCTGCCTGCTACCCTCACATCCACATAGGTGTTTATCACTGCTCTAACCAATAGGCTGCCTGCTACCCTCACATCCACATAGGTGTTTATCACTGCTCTAACCAATAGGCTGCCTGCTACCCTCACATCCACATAGGTGTTTATCACTGCTCTAACCAATAGGCTGCCTGCTACCCTCACATCTACATAGGTGTTTATGACTGCTCTAACCAATAGGCTGCCTGCTACCCTCATATCCACATAGGTGTTTATCACTGCTCTAACCAATAGGCTGCCTGCTACCCTCATATCCACATAGGTGTTTATCACTGCTCTAATCCACATAGGGCTGCCTGCCTGCCCTCATATCCACATAGGTGTTTATCACTGCTCTAACCAATAGGCTGCCTGCTACCCTCATATCCACATAGGTGTTTATCACTGCTCTAACCAATAGGCTGCCTGCTACCCTCATATCCACATAGGTATTTATCACTGCTCATTCAATGGCCAATCACCTTTGACCACCATACCATTTGTATACCAGTTTCTCAACTCCGGACCTTCAGTACCTCCAACATTACACATGTATGTTCTAGCCTCACACTAGCACACCTGGTTCAACAACTCCACTAATCATCAATCCCTTGATTAGTTCAATGATGTGTGCTTGAAGAAAAAAGGGTAACACTGAATGTACTCAAGGAAAGAGTTGAGGAACACTATTATATTATATCATTGCTGTCTACTGCCTGCAATGTCGATTCTCACTCCCTGCTAATCAACAGCAGTGGGCTGGTCTCAATACACAACCTTGGGGGGCTCTGACTGCAGTATAGGATGGATAATATGCCTTTGTCTGTAGGTAGGCCCCCGTGCAGCATGTCAAGCCCAGCATGATAGTGGCTTCTCTACACAGCTCCTGCCACCCTCACCCAACCTTTCAGCACCTCTCAGCCCACAGAAAGGACCTCTTTGTTCAGGCCCCCCGCTTGTGACGTCCACTCAGTCTACTAGTCTTCCATTAGCAAGAGCCTGCCAAATAACCAGGGATTGTGATGTGTCTAATAACCACCACTGGAGCTCTTGTATTTACTTAAGGAGGGATAGAAAATGATCCCTCCCTCCATCCCTAACCCCTCCTCCAACACAAGACTACTTTTATTGCTCACCTTCGACACGCGGTGTGACTTTAACAAGGCCAATTGATTGATTGATTGATTTTGCTGACTGCTCAGGACCTTGTGTTTTTGCCACCATTTAAACAGATGTATAATATGGTTGATTTATCATCAGTCTGACAGGAGGGAGTGGGTAGGATTGTTCCATAGCTGGCTAATTCATAAGTCATACCATGAAAACATGATAACAATCTTATATGGAATTGATCATACGACAGATATCATTGTTTTTGTGGTGAATTGGTCATCAAGAAATGCTGTGATCTTATTGATGAAACAAAATGACTCAATTTGCATCTATTCTCTCAAAGCGAGTGGAATAAAACAAATCCCTTGTAGAAATGTTGAAAAAAGTATACCAAGTAAGATTCTCTCAACACCATCAGAATGAAAACACTAGAAGAAGATTCTTTCCAATCTATTATATGTCTAATATGGTGTTTAGGTCCATTGCCGTTGTGTTCATTCAGGATATGCTGTTCTAACCCACGCTGGCTGGGGTGAGTTCTGCGCCCCAGAATCCCATAGTCAGGGAACAGTTTGCTGCTCAGACAGAATTTCAGCCGAGCCAGCAGACATGGTAAGAGACATTCAAGAATGTCCTGTTTTATTGGAATAGGTGAAAAGGTGTTTTATTGCACATGGAACACAATCCTGTATAAACATAATGAAAAGAGAGAAAAGGAAAAGTTGCTCCTCAGAGTTCTGCTATTAACAGTTGTATTTCTCCAATGTGGTCGGCATGATATTCCAAGGCAGGGTTTCAAAATAAAGCATGCCAGTACTGGGTTTATTTAGCTTGGACTCCTTGACACAGATTCCCTTATCATGACTTGCCTTACACTGACAACGTCCCAATACCGAGCCCTACATGAACTCAGACCTGGCGTTTCCTTCAAACAAATGTCTCAGAGACGTACAGACTCACTGAGCCAAGAATAGAAATATATAGAAACAAAATCAATATTCAAACATGACTTCTAAAATAAACATTTGTCCTTGGTTGACATTGTTGGCAAATTATTTCAAATGCTGCCCCTATTTAGAGAAAGGCAAAATGTGTCTACTAAAGTCAGAATGGATTACAATGATGGCTACTGAGTCACGTGATGCTAGACAGCTTTGGAAAAAAGGGCTCTGTTCACTTATATAGGTGTCTATTTAGGGCCTGCATCAGGTCAATGTCACACTCAAATCATTCTTACCTCAGGGTCAGAAACAACCCGAAAAGCTGTTTTTCACCACAGCATTCCAACCCTAAACCATGGAAGAGAATGGTCAGTTGACTCATACTATGGAAAGTCATTCAAAGCACAAATGAGACTATCATCAGCATCACACCACAGCATATGCTAAGTCATTTCTATTTTACTACTACTATTTTTTTCTTCCTTTATTTAACTAGGCAGGTCAGTTAAGAACAAATTCTTATTTTCAATGACAGCCTAGGAACAGTGGGTTAACTGCCAGTTCAGGAGCAGATTTGAACCTAGTCAGCTCGGGGGTTTGAACTTGAAACCTTCCGGTTACTAGTCCAACTCTCTAACCACTAGGTTACCCTGCCCATCTCTCTATGTTTGCGTACTGCACTGAAAGTATATCACATTTCGATGCAAGAATAGATTTCCATTGAGGAGAAGGAAAACAAAAACAGGGCAGTGTGTGATGTAGACAAATGACTCAGACACCATCTCTAAAGAAAAACAGGGCAGTGTGTGCTGTAGACAAAATGACTCAGGACACCATCTCTAAAGAAAAACAGGGCAGTGTGTTCTGTAGACAACATTACTCAGACACCATCTTTATTGGTCTCTCTTTGTTTGTGTTTACTTATTCTTTTCCATTTTGAAGAGGTATTTTTTGTTTGGCCAACCAACTTGAATTTCATTGAATTACAGAGGAAAACCAACCAGTTGAAATGGGGGTATTCTTAACTTTTCTTTAACCATTTTGGGGTATTTTTCTGAGAGACAGGAAACCCTGCCCATCTCTGCTTTTACTGGAAGTCAGCTCAGGTGTTTCTCTACAACCTTTAGGCCCCTAAACCCCGTACAAAACGTTACAGCAGTATGTGATGAGGAGTATATGAGTAGGCCTAAGTGATCTATCATAAAATCCCCCAGAGTCTTTTGACTCACCGGTGCTTCCATCTAAGTAACATCATATTTAAAGAGTATTTGTATTTGTCCTTTATTTAACTGGGCAAGTCAGTTAAGAACAAATTCTTATTTACAATGGCGGCCTTCCCCGGCCAAACCTAAGCCGAATGACACTGGGCCAATTGTGCGCCGCCCCTATGGGAATCCCAATCACGGCAGCTTGTGAAACAGCCTGGAATCGAACCAGGGTCTGTTGTGACACCTCTAGCACTGAGATGCAGTGCCTTAGACCGCTGTGCCACTCCACTCGGGAGCCCATATTTAAAGAATCCCCATTCAAATCTGTTAATTTAAGATAGAGATTTCTTCTTCTTCTGGCATGGGCTGCCTCTCAATGCACCAAATGTGGCAAAGCTAAGGAGCTGTTTGTCAGACCAGGACACATTCCTAAATCGCTCTTCTCACAAAGCGTCTGACCACTTTATAGAAAGGGAGACTCTCACGGACACAACGATGTCCTCTGTTTGCTCTATGACCCCCACAAGCCAACTTTTGTCTGAAATGTCTGAACCGTTAGAGCTACAAACTAATATGGGACTCGTTTAAAGGTAAGCCATACAAATACGCAGAAGTATGGAGGTAGTTTTGTGGCATGTGTGTAAAAAAAATCTTATATCTCATAGACATTTAACAGATAATTCAAAACTTTATTCCTTGTGCTTTATTTTTGGAGTGTGTGTTTTGCATTTTTTTTGTGTTATTCAAAGAGTTTATATTGGCTATAGTAGCAAAGGCCAAATTCAATATTGCATAAAATATGTTTTTACTCGATTTTGACTGCTTACTGATTATGATTTGGTAGTGAATTAAAATGCCATTTGGGATAAATAAAGTTATCCTTTATGCACTTTCAAACTGGACCTATAGCTGGTTAACTTGTTGTCTAACTCCTGGTTAGTACTACTGTTATCTCTGACGGAGCTTTCCAAAGACGATGGCTAGCTCTCGGACACCTATTAGAAATAGTCATTAAACAAAAGGTATAATACATTTATTTTACATTTTGGCATTTTGTTTTTTACATTTAAACCAAGTTAGCATTGTCGCAGAAAGCAAGAGACAAAGCAATTTATTATGGGATCTGTAGTATAACCACAGTGCTAAAAAAAGGGGGTCATTGGTTCAAGGAAAACAATGCACTTATCCCATCATCAACTTGGTCTGGTGGACCTTACTGGCATACAGTATCATGCTACAGTATGTCATGTTCACAGGCTAGGTTGGTGGAGACAGACCAGGCTAAGATGTTGGAGACAGATCAGGCTAAGTTGGTGGAGACAGACCAGGCTAAGATGTTGGAGACAGATCAGGCTAAGTTGGTGGAGACAGATCAGGCGAAGTTGGTGGAGACAGACCAGGCTAAATTGGTGAAGACAGACCAGGCTAAGTTGGAGGAGACAGACCAGGCTAAATTAGTGAAGACAGACCAGGCTAAGTTGGAGGAGACAGACCAGGCTAAGTTGGTGAAGACAGACCAGGCTAAATTGGTGAAGACAGACCAGGCTAAGTTGGAGGAGACAGACAAGGCTAAGTTGGTGAAGACAGACCAGGCTAAATTGGAGGAGACAGACAAGGCTAAGTTGGAGGAGACAGACCAGACTAAATTGGGGGAGAGAAACCAGGCTAAGTTGGGGGAGAAATACCAGGCTAAGTTGGGGGAGACAGACCATGCTAAGTTGGGGGAGACAGACCATGCTAAGTTGGGGGAGACAGACCATGCTAAGTTGGAGGAGGAAGACCAGGCTAAGTTGGGAGAGACAAACCAGGTTAAGGTGGAGGAGACAGACCAGGTTAAGTTGGGGGAGACATACCTGGTTAAGTTGGGGGAGACAGACCAGGTTAAGGTGGAGGAGACAGACCAGGTTAAGTTGGGGGAGACATACCTGGTTAAGTTGGGGGAGACAGACCAGGCTAAATTGGGGGAGACAGACCAGGCTAAATTGGGGGAGAGAAACCAGGCTAAGTTGGGGGAGAAATACCAGGCTAAGTTAGGGGAGACAGACCATGTTAAGTTGGGGGAGACAGACCATGCTAAGTTGGGGGAGACAGACCAGGCTAAGTTGGAGGAGGAAGACCAGGTTAAGTTGGGAGAGACAAACCAGGTTAAGGTGGAGGAGACAGACCAGGTTAAGTTGGGGGAGACATACCTGGTTAAGTTGGGGGAGACAGACCAGGTTAAGGTGGAGGAGACAGACCAGGTTAAAGTGGGGGAGACAGATGAGCAGTCAGTGGTGTGCATGTGGGAGTTCATGGTGCCTATTCAGACCACTAACTGTGGTGTTAAACTGGTGATAGACCATGGCCTTTCATGCAGCCACCACCACCCACTCATTTGAAGTACTCAGTATATACATGTTCTGTTAATAAATGTATTACACATTCAGGTCTATTTCATGCTGGTAAAATGTTCTTGCTGGATGGCGGTTGGACACAACTGCCACGCTAAAACCTGGGCTGGGCTGGCACCACAGGAAATATTTTGGTTCATTCTCCAGACCTTCCAATGCTAAAAACGCCTTGTTTGTTTGCTAGTGGTGACTGGCTATGTATGAGTCTGTCAGAAGTTGAAATTAAAGACTTGTTTAAGCCCAATTATAAGGTATTTAAAAGTCTGACCAATGTGGCCTGTCCAACATAGTCGGTTGTAAAGTCTTACAGGCACGGGAGATGCCGTGCATTAATCTCTCTAGACCCAACACACACCTGTCTGCAGGCACACATCTACAGAACCGTGCCATGGTCAAGTTTCCCAGACCGCTCTTATTAAAAAGAAAGAACACAAAACGTGTTCCTGTGTTTACAAAGGGCTGTGGCCACTGAATGAATCACCAAAACCAACACATACTGCAACAGCCAATAGCCATCTCACTGTTCATTAGAATATATTACATTAGATGGAGTGTTGGTCAAATCCTGGGGAGTGTTGTGTCTGCCTGGTGAAAGCTACTTGAACGGTTTAGTCAGTAGTCTCTCAACGTTGAATGCAGCATAACAAACACATTTAAGCTGTCATTTAACCTTTCAGCCTCTGTCAATGGTTGGAAATCAATTTGCTCAATCAAAGCAGTCATTTCTCGTCTGTCTAAAAAATGGCACTCTACTGTGAATATGGATATGTTAAGTAATTTGTCATACGCCAGAGACTAGAGGTCGACCGATTATGATTTTTCAACGCCGATACCGATACCGATTATTGGAGGACCCAAAAAAAAAGCCGATACCGATTAATTGGCCGATTGTTTTTATTTATTTGTAGTAATAACAATTACAACAATACTGAATGTGTCACGCCCTGACCTTAGAGCTATTTATGTCTCTATCTTGGTTTGGTCAGGGTGTGATTTGGGTGGGCATTCTATGTTCCTTTTTCTACGGTTTTGTATTTCTTTGTTTTGGCTGGGTATGGTTCTCAATCAGGGACAGCTGTCTATTGTTGTCTCTGATTGGGAACCATACTTAGGTAGCTTTTTCCCACAGGGTTTTTGTGGGTAGTTATTTTCTGTTTTGTGTTTCTGCACCTGACAGGACTGTTCCGGTTTTCGTTCATTCTCTTTGTTATTTTTGTTATTGAGTGCTCAGTTGAAATAAAATTCATGAACACTTACCACGCTGTGCTTTGGTCCACACCTTCTTCAACAGACGACCGTTACAGAATGCACACTTACCACTCTATGCTTTGGTCCACACCTTCTTCAACAGACGACCGTTACAGAATGCACACTTACCACTCTGTGCTTTGGTCCACACCTTCTTCAACAGACAATCGTTACAGAATGAACACTTATTTTAACTTTAATATAATAGATCAATAAAATTAATTTAGCCTCAAATAAATAGTGAAACATGTTCAATTTAGGCAAAAACAAAGTGTTGGAGAAGAAAGTAAAAGTGCAATATGTGCCATGTTTCAGTCCCTTGCTCAGAACATGAGAACATATGAAAGCTGGTGGTTCCTTTTAACATGAGTCTTCAATATTCCCAGGTAAGAAGTTTTAGGTTGTAGTTATTATTATTATAGGACTATTTCTCTCTATACCATTTGTATTTCATATACCTTTGACTATTGGATGTCCTTATAGGCACTTTAGTATTGCCAGTGTAACAGTATAGCTTCCGTCCTCTCCTCGCCCCTACCTGGGCTCGAACCAGGAACACATCGACAACAGCCAAACTCGAAGCAGCGTTACCCATGCAGAGCAAGGGAATAACTACTCCAAGTCTCAAAGCGAGTGACGATTGAAACACTATTAGCACGTACCCCGCTAACTAGCTAGCCATTTTACATCGGTTACACCAGCCTAATCTTGGAAGTTGATAGGCTTGAAGTCATAAAAAGCACAATGCTTAAAGCATTGCGAAGAGCTGCTGGTAAAATGCACGAAAGTGCTGTTTGAATGAATGCTTATGAGCCTGCTGGTGCCTACCATCGCTCAGACTGCTCTATCAAATCATAGACTTAATTATAACATAATAACACACAGAAATACGACCCTTAGGTCATAAATATCGAATCCGGAAACTATCATCTCGAAAACAAAACATTTATTCTTTCAGTGAAATACGGAACCGTTCCGTATTTTATCTAACGGGTGGCATCCATCAGTCTAAATATTCCTGTTACATTGCACAACCTTCAATGTTATGTCATAATTACATACAATTCTGGCAAATTAGTTCGCAATGAGCCAGGCGGCCCAAACTGTTGCATATACCCTGACTCTGCGTGCAATGAACGCAAGAGAAGTGACACAATTTCACCTGGTTAATATTGCCTGCTAACCCAGATTTCTTTTAGCTAAATATGCAGGTTTAAAAATATATACTTCTGTGTATTTATTTTAAGAAAGGCATTGATGTTTATGGTTAGGTACACGTTGGAGCAACGACAGTCCTTTTCGCGAATGTGCACTGCATCGATTATATGCAATGCAGGACCAGGACACGCTAGATAAACTAGTAATATCATCAACCATGTGTAGTTATAACTAGTGATTATGATTGATTAAGTTTAATGCTAGCTAGCAACTTACCTTGGCTTCTTACAGCATTCGCGTAACAGGCGGGGTCCTCGTGAGGCAGGTGGTTAGAGCGTTGGACTAGTTAACCATAAGGTTGCAAGATTGAATCCCTGAGCTGACAAGGTATAAATCTGTCGTTCTGCCCCTGAACAAGGCAGTTAACCCACCGTTCCTAGGCCGTCATTGAAAATAAGAATGTGTTCGTAACTGACTTGCCTCGTTAAATAAAGTTGTAAAAATAATAATAATAATAAAAATACCGATTTCCGATTGTTATGACACATTGAAATCGGCCCTAATTAATCGGCCATTCCGATTAATCTGTCGACCTCTACCAGACTACATGCCTTTGTAGCAGAAGAGAACTCTGCATGCGGTGTGTGTGTGTGTGTGTGTGTGTGTGTGTGTGTGTGTGTGTGTGTGTGTGTGTGTGTGTGTGTGTGTGTGTGTGTGTGTGTGTGTGTGTGTGCGTGCGTGCGTGCGTGTGTGTGTGTGTTTGACCTGGAGCAGACGGCTAGCCTATAAAAAGTCCATTCACCCAATAATTGCTGAATGGGAATACCTTAGGTAAACTAGGTTGGGACGTATCAAAAACAATCGGGTGGTCCCTGTACATTCCCCCTGCCTCTCCCTTAGCAATGGAGGAACAGTGGTTCTCAGTGAGGAGTTCTGGCCCAATCTGCCAGCAAACCCATCAGGACCCTAGACGCCACGCTGCAATTCTCACAAAAAAAAGAGAGCAGAAGGCAGGGAGGAATGAAGGTCTGAGTGTCTGGGGTGCAGGTTGTGGTGAGGGAACATAGGGCCCACCTCTCGGCCCAGGAGAAGAAGATCATTTTGGAGTAAGTGGGACACATTAAGCTACTGGAGTTCAGACCACGCGCGAGTCTGTCTGGCTCCTCTCTATGTGGTCGTCAGTGGTCGGTCAGAGACTGCATATGATTGTTTGGATCTTGGATCACGCCACCCTTAGTGTCCATTAAGGCCAGGAAGGTTGAGCGTTTATTCATAACTCTGAAACTCTGAATCTATCCTGTGTACACAGCTCATGCTTTCACGCCTCAAAATCACTTTTGCAATATATTGCACTGTAACCACAGAACACTGAATATGGAATTTAAACTAACGTTCCATCGTGGAGCTCAAACTGACTCATGTGGAGTTGGAATGAACTCTCCTCTGTTTCCTGGTAACACCAGCAGAAGGGGAGAAAAGAGGATGGAGAAGAGGGAGGAGGAGAGACGTGTTGGACTCTGCCCGCTGTGAGGCTGTGATGTGGACATGCTCATGAAGAATGAGGCTCGTAGTAAGATGGTGGCAGGGAGGACAGCTCCATGTTATCACACAGCGCCTCCAAAAGCCTCACTTCTGAAGGCCTGCTCACCTGGGAGGGCCCAGCACAGTGGGGCCCTCATCAATCAAACCCCAGCCCAGCCAGGGCCAGTTTCTATAGGCTACAGGACTGGTGGCTGGAGGCACTGAAGCAGGCAACATGGAGATGACTCTGACTGACACAGCATTAAACAGAAGGGCTGATGGATGGATGGATGGATGGATGGATGGATGGATGGATGGATGGATGGATGCCAGGACGGACAGTGGGTGAGATTCCCAGGACCACCCGTATGTAAAAAGTATGCACCGTCTGCTAAATGGCATATAGTGTAACATTATATCATTTATTGGTCTGTTAGGAATTAGGAACCTAAAGACAATTAGGCATATTAGGCATCCACACTGCTTCATTCCTGTATTGGTCTTTGACAGGACAACCACTGGTAAAACGACACTGTTGTTCCGAAGGTTATGCTGTAATAAGGACATTGATGTATATATCTGATACATTTCTCAACAGCACAATAATCAGATTGTTACATCAGCTCACTATTATAATGCAAAGGTTAAGAGGCAAGCAATTGTTACTCTTCCGTTTTCTCACCATAACATTTAAACAAAGTGGATTAGGACAAGGTGAATTAAATATTTTACAAACCTACTTGTCTGTGTCCTAATTAGTCTATGGGGACTCCCAAACTTCCTTTTCATAGAGTCACATTATCCTTGTCGTTCCCCTGTTTCAGCAGCAAAGTGCATTCAATGGGAAGTGAATGAACATGGTACTTGTCCTCTGTAGCTGGAGGCACGTGTCCAGAGGGCCCAGTCGGGGCAAATACCGGGGAGACTCACTTAATAAGGGTGAGATATTTCAGACCGGAAAGGCCCATTGGTAGCCCAGGCCCCAAGTTTACAGGGGTCAGGACAATTGAGAGGGAAGTACACCCAATCTTTCAGTGGCCCACATGTGCAGTAACACTGTCAACACACAGGGGAGAGCAGGACCCCTGAGGGTTGTTCATGGGGGGCAGAGGGGGGCCAAACCACTGCCAGAGCCAGTCACCTTCGTCTAAAAAGGGCTCCTGGTGAACGACGTGGGAAGGTCAGGTGTTTGCTGTTTTTTAAGAGGGAGCAGAGTTCCTGTGACATTTGACCAGTTTACTGAGGGTGACATTTTCATAGTCTAAAAGCACTGTGCAAAGTGCAAAAAAATACCTTAAATCTCATAATAATCTTGCAGTTTGATTGTAACGGAAACTATTCCTAAACAATGTCAGTGTGATTATTTAACTAGAGTTTAGTAAATGAAACAATACATAAATATCACTTTATAATGTACATTGTTGTCGACAAGTTTCCAATGAAATCACATTGTAAAAATATCATGAGGATCATGGTAAATGTTGCAGTGCCAGACTATAATGAGGTTTATGGTAATGTTGATTTGGCACTAAGAAAAGGTTGCCCTGAACTTCTGTATCCCTGTACATTCGTGTACGGAGATGGAGAAGCTTGACATCACAAGGCAGTACTGTACTGGTCTTTGCTGATATACTATGCATCATAACCAGTCACTTTTAGTAAGTCACTGATACATTGCCTATAGGGGGCAAAGGGGCACGTGCCTCCTCAGACTTGTACTGTTAAATAATAAAACTTTAAAAAATATATTATTATTTTTGTTTAAATGTGTTGTTGTTTCTCTCTAATACTACGAGCCACCAACAGATGTGGGATCTTAATTTGAGCCATTTGATACAGCAGGAAAATAATCCTGCAGCAATAGGAAATATTATGTGGATAATAATGAATGGACATTTTTGTAGGGGTTGATACAAACTTCAGATGCCTTTTTACACCTCAAATACACGAGGAGTTTGACATTTCCTGCAGGAACGTTCTCCTGCAACTGGGAGATCAAATTAAGCAATTTTTAAAAGCTGGCTTCAGCTCGCCCAGATATTGTTGGTACAAAATCTCCCAACCTCATAACTAGCTACCAAGAAGACATTTCAGGCTATCATTTAAGTTAGAGTAGCTAGCTTGTCTAACTATCTAGGCTGGCATGCCTGCTGGCAAGGTTGGTAGACTTAAGAAAAGCAAGCAATTACTAAATGTACTGAATAAGACTCACATTCCTTTCAATATTTTACTCAGATTTTTGCAGATGCAGAGACGTATATTTTTTGTTGTTGTTGTTTTTTTAATCACCAGTCAGGAGGATACAGACAGCTGATATGCAGAAAAATAAACAGATTTTTACATGGAATATTTTTACATAGAATTAAGGAAAAAGCTGTTTCAGGTGTTTGAAAAATGTAAAATTCTCCAACTTCCTAGGCCCTCTCCGGACCACCCTCGATCCATCCTCACATACTTTGCGTCCCCTCAGATTTTCTGGATAAATGACGTCCCTGAGTCCCTTAGTTTAAGAAACATAATTAATGACAGTGAGTGTAAAAGTGATGGGCAAGCTGAGCACTCACTTGATTCAGTTGATACTTCATTTGAAATTTTATGTTTTAACAGCAATATCACTGTGACGACCCTCCCACTCTGTCTGCCGTATTCTCTCTTTGTTCTTGTTTCCTTATTAGGATGCCGGTGGGCGGCGTTGGGAGGGTCGTCAGCTACATGGGACACACCTGGGCCCGGTGTGTCCCAGGATAAATACACCACTTCCCCATTCGTGGAAGAGACTCTCTCCATGCAGACAACTTTACAGATTTTGTTGTGTATCTTGGTGGCCTTTTGGTTGTTTGCTTTGGCACCTTTCAACACCCTGCATTATCACATTCATGCATGTAAAACACTCACACTACTGATTACTGATTACACACACCGTTGTATATTGTACTTAGTTTACTTTATTTAATAAATATATATCTTGATACTCCTTGTCTTCCTTTTGTTACGGGCTTTGAGCCGGTTTGGGACAATCACTCAGTGGCCTCTGGTTTCATGTGTTTGTGCTATTGTGTGTGTTTGTGTGTGTTTTATTGCATTATTTGTATCTTATTTTGTACATAATGTTTCTGCAGCCGTGTGTTATGACTGAAAAGAGCTTCTAGATATCAGGACAGCGATTGCTCACCCGTACAGGAAGAATACTTTATATTTAACGAAGTCGGACGGGGAAGGATTTACTTCAGACGCTCGACAAGGCCCTTATCCACAATCAACGAGCTGTACATGGCCATAAGAAAACAGGAAAACGCTCATCCAGAGGCGGCACTCCTAGTGGCCGAGGACTTTAATGCAGGGAAAATTAAATCTGTTTTACCTCATTTCTACCAGCATGTTTTAAATGTGCAACCAGAGGGAAAAAACTCTAGGCCACCTTTACTCCACACACATACAGAGTACACCCTCACCCTCCATTTTGCAAATCTGACCATAATTATATCCAAATGATTCTTGCTTACAAGCAAAAACTAAAGCAGGAAGAACTAGTGACTCGCATTTACATTTTACAATAAGAATGTGCTTCAGATGAAGCAGATGCTAAGATACAGGACTGTTTAGCTAGCACAGACTGGAATATGTTCCGGATTCTTCCGATAGCATTGAGGAGAACACCACATCAGCCACTGGCTTCATCAATAAGTGCATCAACAACGTCGTCCCCACAATGACCATACGTACATACCCCAACTAGAAGCAATGGATTACAGGCAACATCCGCACTGAGTTAAAGGGTAGAGCTGCCGCTTTCAAGGAGCAGGACTCCTCTCGGAAGCTTAGAAGAAATCCCAGTATGCCCTCCGATTTACCATCAAACAGGCAAAGTGTCAATACGGGACTAAGATTGAATCATACTACACTGGCTCCACTGATGCTCCTCTGTTGTGGCAGGGCTTGCAAACTATTACAGACAAAGATGAGACAGCCTATAGGGAGGAGACCTGGCCGTGTGATGCCAGGAAAACAACCTCTCCCTCAACATGATCAAGACAAAGGAGATGATTGTGGATTACAAGAAAGGGAGGACCAAGCACATTGATGGGGCTGTAGTGGAGCATGTTGAGAGCTTCAAGTTCCTTGGTGTCCACATCACCAACAAACTATCAACTAACACACTAAGAGGGTCGTGAAGAGGGCACAACAAAACCTATTCACCCTCAGGAGACTGAAAAGATTTGGCATGGGTCCACAGATCCTCAAAAGATTCTACAGATGCATCATCGAGAGCATCTTGACTGGTTGCATCACTGCCTGGTATGGCAACTGCTCTGGCTCCGACCACAAGACACTACAGAGGGTAATGTGTATGTCCCAGTACATCACTGGGGCAAAGCTTCCAGCAATCCAGGACCTCTAGCCAAGGCAGTGTCAGACCTAAAATTGTCAAAGACTCCAGCCACCCTAGCCATTAACTGTTCTCTCGGAGCACCAAGTTTAGGTCCAAGAGGCTTTTCAACATCTTCTACCCCCAAGCCATAAGACTCCTGAACAGCTGATCAAGGGCTACCCAGACCCCTCTTTTTATGCTGCTGCTACTCTCTGTTTATTATCTATGCATAGTCACTTTAACTCTACCTACATGTACATATTACTTCAATTGCCTTGACTAACCGATGTCCCTGCACATTGCCTCTGTACTGGTTCGCCCTGTATATAGCTTTGCTATTGTTATTATACTCGCTATTATTAATTTACTGCTGCCAGTTAATTATTTGTTACTTGTATTTTTTATCGTCTATTTTTTACTTAGCTATTTTTTTTTTTACTTCCGACACCGACAGAGATGGCCGCCTCGCTTTGCGTTCCTAGGAAACTATGTAGTATGTCGTTTTTTATGTGTTATTTCTTACATTGTTACCCCAGGAAATCTTAGGTTTTATTACATACAGTCGGGAGAAACTATTGGATATAAGAGCAAAGTCAACTCACCTACATTACGACCAGGAATACAACTTTCCCGAAGCGGATCCTCTGTTTGGTCCACCACCCAGGACAATGGATCGGATCTCAGAATAGAGGTCAGTGCAGGTGCATCAAAGCGGGGATCGAGAGACAGAAGCTGTTTTTCTATCTCAAGGCCATCAGACTGGTAAACAGCCATCACTAACATTGAGTGGCTGCTGCCACCATACTGACTCATCTCTAGCCACTTTAATAATGAAGAAATTGATGTAATAAATGTATCACTAGCCACTTTAAACAATGCCACTTTATATAATGTTTAGATGGTGTACTCAACACCATCTACTGCATCTTGCCTATGCCGTTCGGCCATCACTCATTCATATATTTTTATGTACATATTCTTATTCATTCCTGTACACTTGTGTGTATAAGGTAGTTGTTGTGAAACTGTTAGGTTAGATTACTTATTAGATATTACTGCATTATCGGAACGAGAAGCACAAGCATTTTGCTACACTCTAATTAACATTTGCTAACCATGTGTATGTGACAAATAAAATGTGATTTGATTTGATTAGATTTTTCTTTAAAATTCTTAAAGCATTGTTGGTTAAGGGCTTGTAAGTAAGCATTTCACAGTAAGGTTGTTGTATTCGGCGCACGTGACAAATAACATTTGATTTGATTTGATTTCTGGGTGAACGAGAGGACCTGTCTGCCACCTGCTGGTCCATTCTAGAGGCCACTGTAGGATGGGAGAGGACCTGTCTGCCACCTGCTGGTCCAGTCTAGAGGCCACTGTAGGATGGCAGAGGACCTGTCTGCCACCTGCTGGTCCAGTCTAGAGGCCACTGTAGGATGGGAGAGGACCTGTCTGCCACCTGCTGGTCCAGTCTAGAGGCTACTGTAGGATGGGAGAGGACCAGTCTGCCACCTGCTGGTCCAGTCTAGAGGCCACTGTAGGATGGGAGAGGACCTGTCTGCCACCTGCTGGTCCAGTCTAGAGGCCACTGTAGGATGGGAGAGGACCTGTCTGTCACCTGCTGGTCCATTCTAGAGGCTACTGTAGGATGGGAGAGGACCAGTCTGCCACCTGCTGGTCCAGTCTAGAGGCCACTGTAGGATGGGAGAGGACCTGTCTGCAACCTGCTGGTCCAGTCTAGAGGCCACTGTAGGATGGGAGAGGACCTGTCTGCCACCTGCTGGTCCAATTCTAGAGGCCACTGTAGGATGGGAGAGGACCTGTCTGCCACCTGCTGGTCCATTCTAGAGGCCACTGTAGGATGGGAGAGGACCTGTCTGCCACCTGCTGGTCCATTCTAGAGGCCACTGTAGGATGGGAGAGGACCTGTCTGCCACCTGCTGGTCCATTCTAGAGGCTACTGTAGGATGGGAGAGGACCTGTCTGCCACCTGCTGGTCCAGTCTAGAGGCTACTGTAGGATGGGAGAGGACCTGTCTGCCACCTGCTGGTCCAGTCTAGAGGCTACTGTAGGATGGGAGAGGACCTGTCTGTCACCTGCTGGTCCAGTCTAGAGGCCACTGTAGGATGGGAGAGGACCTGTCTGCCACCTGCTGGTTCAGTCTAGAGGCTACTGTAGGATGGGAGAGGACCTGTCTGTCACCTGCTGGTCCATTCTAGAGGCTACTGTAGGATGGGAGAGGACCTGTCTGCCACCTGCTGGTCCAGTCTAGAGGCCACTGTAGGATGGGAGAGGACCTGTCTGCCACCTGCTGGTCCAGTCTAGAGGCCACTGTAGGATGGGAGAGGACCTGTCTGTCACCTGCTGGTCCATTCAGGCTACTGTAGGATGGGAGAGGACCTGTCTGCAACCTGCTGGTCCAGTCTAGAGGCCACTGTAGGATGGGAGAGGACCTGTCTGCCACCTGCTGGTCCATTCTAGAGGCCACTGTAGGATGGCAGAGGACCTGTCTGCCACCTGCTGGTCCAGTCTAGAGGCCACTGTAGGATGGGAGAGGACCTGTCTGCCACCTGCTGGTCCAGTCTAGAGGCCACTGTAGGATGGCAGAGGACCTGTCTGCCACCTGCTGGTCCATTCTAGAGGCCACTGTAGGATGGGAGAGGACCTGTCTGCCACCTGCTGGTCCATTCTAGAGGCTACTGTAGGATGGGAGAGGACCTGTCTGCCACCTGCTGGTCCATTCTAGAGGCTACTGTAGGATGGGAGAGGACCTGTCTGCCACCTGCTGGTCCATTCTAGAGGCTACTGTAGGATGGGAGAGGACCTGTCTGCCACCTGCTGGTCCATTCTAGAGGCCACTGTAGGATGGGAGAGGACCTGTCTGCCACCTGCTGGTCCAGTCTAGAGGCTACTGTAGGATGGGAGAGGACCTGTCTGCCACCTGCTGGTCCATTCTAGAGGCCACTGTAGGATGGGAGAGGACCTGTCTGCCACCTGCTGGTCCAGTCTAGAGGCTACTGTAGGATGGGAGAGGACCTGTCTGCCACCTGCTGGTCCATTCTAGAGGCCACTGTAGGATGGGAGAGGACCTGTCTGCCACCTGCTGGTCCAGTCTAGAGGCTACTGTAGGATGGGAGGACCTGTCTGCCACCTGTTGGTCCATTCTAGAGGCCACTGTAGGATGGGAGAGGACCTGTCTGCCACCTGCTGGTCTATCTATAGTAGGATGGGAGAGGACCTGTCTGCCACCTGTTGGTCTATCTATTGTAGGATGGGAGAGGACCTGTCTGCCGCCCGCTGGTCTATCTATTGTAGGATGGGAGAGGACCTGTCTGCCACCTGCTGGTCTATCTATTGTAGGATGGGAGAGGACCTGTCTGCCACCTGCTGGTCTATCTATTGTAGGATGGGAGAGGACCTGTCTGCCACCTGGATGTCTATCTATTGTAGGATGGGAGAGGACCTGTCTGCCACCTGCTGGTCAATCATTGTCTGGGAGAGGAGGCCACCTGTTGGTCTATCTATTGTAGGATGGGAGAGGACCTGTCTGCCACCTGCTGGTCTATCTATTAGGATGGGAGAGGACCTGTCTGCCACCTGCTGGTCTATCTATTGTAGGATGGGAGAGGACCTGTCTGCCACCTGCTGGTCTATCTATTGTAGGATGGGAGAGGACCCTGCTGGTCTATCTATTGTAGGATGGGAGAGGACCTGTCTGCCACCTGCTGGTCTATCTATTGTAGGATGGGAGAGGACCTGTCTGCCACCTGCTGGTCCAGTCTAGAGGCTACTGTAGGATGGGAGAGGACCTGTCTGCCACCTGCTGGTCCAGTCTAGAGGCTACTGTAGGATGGGAGAGGACCTGTCTGCCACCTGCTGGTCCATTCTAGAGGCCACTGTAGGATGGGAGAGGACCTGTCTGCCACCTGCTGGTCCATTCTAGAGGCTACTGTAGGATGGGAGAGGACCTGTCTGCCACCTGCTGGTCCATTCTAGAGGCTACTGTAGGATGGGAGAGGACCTGTCTGCCACCTGCTGGTCTATCTATTGTAGGATGGGAGAGGACCTGTCTGCCACCTGCTGGTCTATCTATTGTAGGATGACCTGTCTGCCACCTGCTGGTCTATCTATTGTAGGATGGGAGAGGACCTGTCTGCCACCTGCTGGTCTATCTATTGTAGGATGGGAGAGGACCTGTCTGCCACCTGCTGGTCTATCTATTGTAGGATGGGAGAGGACCTGTCTGCCGCCTGCTGGTCTATCTATTGTAGGATGGGAGAGGACCTGTCTGGTCTATCTATTGTAGGATGGGAGAGGACCTGTCTGCCGCCCGCTGGTCTATCTATTGTAGGATAGGAGAGGACCTGTCTGGTCTATCTATTGTAGGATGGGAGAGGACCTGTCTGCCACCTGCTGGTCTATCTATTGTAGGATGGGAGAGGACCTGTCTGCCGCCCGCTGGTCTATCTATTGTAGGATGGGAGAGGACCTGTCTGCCACCTGCTGGTCTATCTATTGTAGGATGGGAGAGGACCTGTCGCTGTTTGGACTGGACATGCGTAGGACCATTAGTGAGACAGTTTGGTGTGGTTACGGGGAGTTGGAAAAATACACTACACACATGCGCCTATCACACAGACAGACAGACCGACAGACAGACACAGGATCCCCACACACACGCACATACACACACACTCACACACAAATCACATGCACAATTCACACTCACACACACACTTGCATGTACACACACAGACAAATCACACACACACACACAAATCACACACACACTCACTCCCCCAACCCCTAATGGCTCCTATCCTAGAATGTGTTCGGAGCAGAACCAGCTGTATGTATACTGTGCGCAGGCTGGCCGTTTGGCTTGGCAAAGGCCAGTGGTCGTCAGCACTGGAAACACAGCCCAGAGAACATACATCACATGACTTCTGGAAAAGGTGGTTCCCACAAGCCCCTTTCTATTTACACCCACCACAGTCACGATCTTCATCCCAAATGGCACACTGTTCCCTATATATTGCACTACTTTTCAATAAGGACCATAGGGATCTGGTCCAAAGTAGTGCACTATATAGGGAATAAGGTGCCATATGGAAAGCTATCACTGTGAGACATGGAGGAGAGGATATGCTGCTTCTCTCTATAGCTACCACACATCTCTTTCACCAGGTAAGATACTCAAGGTTGTCTCGTTTGCAATATGCACGTCAGACAATGTTGTTTGTTTGGTCGTGGCTCATCAATCTATGAAAAAAGAAAAATGATTAGGTAGGTTCTCTGCACAGTGGTTGCATTGGCAATTACATGTACTGACCCAGATTACGACACACAATGTATCCAAATATGTTATAACGGTCTAATTATAAACTATCTACAAACAGATCTGTAATAGTGTATACCACTTACAAACATTTAATAAAGCCTGGTAAGTGTTCACCACCTCATGTACTTCTTTATGGAATATGGATAGCCTTGTTTTATGGAACACACAGAAACACACACACACACACACACACACACACACACACACACACACACACACACACACACACCCCCATCATCCCAGGACACACCACCATCCCCCAGTACACACAACCATCCCCCAGCACACACAACCACCACCAACCATCCCCCAGTACACACAACCATCCCCCAGCACACACAACCATCCCCCAGTACACACAACCATCCCCCCAGTACACACAACCATCCCCCCAGTACACACAACCATCCCCCAGTACACACAACCATCCCCCAGTACACACAACCACTCAGTACACACAACCATCCCCCCAGTACACACAACCATCCCCCAGTACACACAAACCATACACACAACCAACCCCCAGTACACACAACCATCCCCCCAGTACACACAACCATCCCCCCAGTACACACAACCATCCCCCAGTACACACAACCATCCCCCCAGTACACACAACCATCCCCCAGTACACACAACCATCCCCCCAGTACACACAACCATAACCCAGTACACACAACCATCCCCCAGTACACACAACCATCCCCCAGTACACACAACCATCCCCCAGTACACACAACCATCCCCCAGTACACACAACCATCCCCCAGTACACACAACCATCCCCCCAGTACACACAACCATCCCCCAGTACACACAACCATCAGTACACACAACCATCCCCCAGTACACACAACCATCCCCCAGTACACACAACCATCCCCCCAGTACACACAACCATAACCCAGTACACACAACATAACCCAGTACACACAACCATCCCCCAGTACACACAACCATCCCCCAGTACACACAACCATCCCCCAGTACACACAACCACAACCATCCCCCAGTACACACAACCATCCCCCCAGTACACACAACCATCCCCCAGTACACACAACCATCCCCAGTACACACAATCCCCCATACACACAACCATCCCCCCAGTACACACAACCATAACCCAGTACACACAACCATAACCCAGTACACACAACCATAACCCAGTACACACAACCATAACCCAGTACACACAACCATCCCCCAGTACACACAACCATCCCCCAGTACACACAACCATCCCCCAGTACACACAACCATCCCCCCAGTACACACAACCATCCCCCAGTACACACAACCATCCCCCCCAGTACACAACCAACCCAGTACACACAACCCAGTACACACAACCATAACCCAGTACACACAACCATAACCCAGTACACCACAACACACAACCATAACCCAGTACACACAACCATAACCCAGTACACACAACCATAACCCAGTACACACAACCATAACCCAGTACACCCCAGTACACAGTACAACAACATAACCCAGTACACACAACCATAACCCAGTACACACAACCATCCCCCCAGTACACACAACCATAACCCAGTACACACAACCATAACCCAGTACACACAACCATAACCCAGTACACACAACCAGTACACACAACCATAACCCAGTACACACAACCATAACCCAGTACACACAACCATAACCCAGTACACACAACCATCCCCCCAGTACACACAACCATCCCCCCAGTACACACAACCATAACCCAGTACACACAACCATAACCCAGTACACACAACCATAACCCAGTACACACAACCATAACCCAGTACACACAACCATAGCCCAGTACACACAACCATAACCCAGTACCTAACACCACGGTGTGGGTAAACACTTTGCATCCGCATTCAGAACCTGCAAACAATAATCCTTGTGTTCGTCTGGACTATAAGCGCCAACTCGCTTTTAGCAGTGCTCACCCAGGCTATTGGAGTTTCCAGCCATAATTAGGTGGCCTGGAGACCTGGGTTGGTCCCAAATGGCACCCTATTCTCTATATAGAGCACTATTTTTGCCATCTATATAGGGCATAGGGTGCCATTTGGGATACAGTAGTAATATGGTGAGAAACAAGGTGCTAAAATGCCTCCGGGATTGAAGGAGTGACCTGGTGAGGTGGCACTTCAACCTGAGATGATACACACACACACACACACACACACACACACACACACACACACACACACACCTAAAAATTGTACAATGTGATTTTGTCTGTCATTGTTGAAGTATACCTATGATGAAAATTACAGGCCTCTCTCATCTTTTTAAGTGGGAGAACTTGCACAATTGGTGGCTGACTAAATAATTTTTTGCCCCACTGTATCACTGGTCATCCCCAAAGCCAACACCTCTTTTGGCCGCCTTTCCTTCCAGTTCTCTGCTGCCAATGAAGGGAACGAACTGCAAAAATCGCTGAAGCTGGATACTTTTATTTCCCTCACTAACTTTAAACATCAGCTACCTGAGCAGCTAACCGCTCGTTGCAGCTGTATATAGCCCAACTGTAAATAGCCCACTGAATCTACCTACCTCAAAACCTACCTGTTTTTATTTACTTTTCTGCTCTTTTGCACACCAGTATTTCTACTTGCACATCATCATCTGCTCATCTATCACTCCAGTGTTAATTTGCTAAATTGTAATTACTTCGCTACTATGGCATATTTATTGCCTACCTCCTCACGCCATTTGCACACACTGTATATAGACTTTCTTTTTTTCTATTGTGTTATTGACTGTACACTAGTTTATTCCATGTGTAACTCTGTGTTGTTGTTTGTGTCACACTGCTTTGCTTTATCTTGGCCAGGTCGCAGTTGTAAATGAGAACATGTTCTCAACTAGCTTACCTGGTTAAATAAAGGTGAAATAAATAAATATATATATTTTTTTTAGCATTGGATATTCTAAGTCCACAACAATGCTTAAACCACACCAGGAGACCATTTTTGAGGTCTGGTAAAATCCCAAATATATATTTTTGGGAGTGTGTAGTTGCACTGTAGATCAATTGGTACCCAGCAAAAACGTTTGGCTACCGGTGTTTCTGTACTGTACAATGTAGGCCTACATATGATGGCAGGGCTTGCAAAACAGGAGCGGCCATTTTATTTGTTTATGTCTGTTTATATCCCAGGGTAGCGCAGCCTAGTCACACTTAACTCCATAAACACAATAGCACCTTGACTGTTTGTGGTGAGCTCAGAACAGGGCATGGCAATTGGTGACGACATGTCCCCATTCCCCTCCGTCACACACAGACACACACTGCCCCAGAATGGGGCTGTGACCAGGGGTATAAAAAAACCGTGGTTGACATCAACGTCACCCGTGTTACCGACACGTTCGGCTCTGACACCTCCAGGGTGACAGGCTGGCATTTTGCAGGGGGACTGGAGGCAGGGCTACAGCTACCAGAGCTACCAACCATAGTCCCAGTCACAGCAGACAAAGACAGCTTTCATGTATAGCTAGCTGTTCACTCAGCCCTGGAGACCACTTCAGGTTTTGTGTGTCTGGAAACTAGAATTTGGGGTGGCAGCGAGACGCCATCGGACCCAAAAACCACCAGCAGCAGGGGATATTTATCTTTACACACTTGACATTGACTGCTTACATCAAATGGCACTCTATTCCTAAATAGTGCACTACTTTTGACCAGAGATCGATGGGCCCTGGTACAAAGTAGTGCACTATATAGGAAATAGGGACTGAGGACTGGAGTTGACCTAGTTTGTCTGTTTCCCACCACTGCTCAGACTCATTTGAATGTATATTTCCTATATGGCCTCCCTCGCCTGGTGCCCCCACCCTTAACTAGGCCTGAGTTCATATTGTTGAATCAAGACCAGGCAATGTGGTACAGTATATCCAATAAATAGCCAGATTTCAGGAATAATGACATTAGATTTCTGAATTTCATAGATTTCTATAGCATTTGTAGTGCATAGAATCCAATCAGCACCTGTCCCACCACGTGTAACCTTTTGCCCCCTCTAATTTAGTAGCATTTTACCCTGACCTGTGAGATATGATACCCCTTTATATGTATATATATATATATATAGGAGAAACACATATTCCTTCCACAGCCTTGGCTGTAGTGTGATGCCATTGGGTCTCAAGGCTGTGGCTCTGGGCCTAAGTCAACAGAGGTTGCGTCCCAAATGAATCCTTATTCCCTATATACTGTAATACACTATTGCAATACTTTAGACCCGGGCCCATAGGGCTAGTAGTGCACTATATAGGGAATAGGGTGCCATCTAGGATGTGGACAGAGTGTTGTCTTGTCATGTTAGCAACTCCCAGCGTCAGAGATCCTGTTCCAAAATGATTGAACAGATTGTTTTCTCAATGAGAGGAATTATCCTGCCCCTGTCTTTCTCCTGTCTCTTACTCCAGTTTGGCTTGTAACAGGACCCTCAGAACCCCTGTTCCCCTTCCACACACACTGCCTCTTTAATTTACCAGACTGATTTGAGACCCCGTCTTGAGCCAACAATATTAATTAAGGCCTAATTAGGGCAAAGCAAACAAATGTCTGTAAGAGGCACCCCTTATTAAAGCAAAGGGAGGACAAGGTGGAGTGGAGGTGTGTGTATGTGCATGTACGTGCGTGTGTGCATGCAAGTGAGTGTGCGCCCGGCTGTGTGTGCATGAGTGTCCGTGCCCTTTTGTGTCTAGCATACAAGTGCACGCTTGTGCTAGTGTGTGTGTGTGTGGGTTTGCTTGTGTGTGTTAAAGCCAGACAGGAGCTGTAACCGTCCTGTAACTAAATAACATGCCACCTCTCAGCCTAAAGCAGAGTCTAGTGTAGGAAGAGTTCTAGGACAGGAGACACATTGAGACACATTCCAACCAGTGTGTTTGTGTGTCTTGGCGCCCTCCAGCCCTCAGCCATTGTTAAAGCGTGACCGGGCCACCGGAGTAGGAGTAATAATACCAAGGCTCAAACTGGCATATCATGTGACTGACAACTGTGATTCTCCTACACACCCTGTAGTGGTGGGTCGCGGAGGGCGGTCCAAATGTTCACATTTATTTTGACAGGGACTATTTGCCTGGGTATATCATGTGAAGGTCACAGTTTCGTGGTCTTAAGATGATTCATAGCAAGGAAAAGCAATCAGCAGATTGTCAGTGTTTCGGCTGGGCCAGGCAGAAGAAGAGTACGTTGATTTCAAGAAGAAACAATAATACTTTGTTTTATGATCATCTTTTCTCTTTTCTGATCTCTGGAAGTCGATGAAAGACAGGAACCAATGAGATGCCAGTAATGACTGATGTAATGCAGTGTTTTCACTCCTGGCTTTAGTGTTGGTAGTACAACATCCAGATGACAGCAGCAGCTATTGTTTCTCTGCTGGGCAGAGACTCAACATCACCACAATGACCAGACCTACTGGGCACACACTGGTTGAATAAACATTGTTGACACTTCATTTCAATGAAATAACATTGAACCAACGTGGATTAAACGTTGAATTTATGTGCCCAGTGGGGATTCTCGACCAAACTAAACACCCACTTGGGGCTCCTGAGTGGCGCAGTGGTCTAAGACACTGCATCCCAGTGAAGAGGTGTCACTGCAGTACCTGGTTCAAATCCAGGCTGCATCACGTCTGGCCTTGATTGGGAATCCTATAGGGCGGCGCACAATTGGCCGGGGTAGGCCGTCATTGTAAATAAGAATTTGTTCTTAATTGACTTCCCTAGTTAAATAAAGGCTACATATATAAAAAACATACCATCTATTTCTGCTAGGAAAACTGCAAACCCCTTGTGAAAACAAAGTAGTCAGAGGCACATGAAGATGCTGTGATGACTTATGACTGATCACCAAGTTAGCGTTATCAAATCTGTTTTATTTTGCTAGCCGTCTCCTCAACGTGGCTTAGAGGCCCCCAAGTATCAACAGTATCCACATAAGATATGCTAACAGGTGGGTCATAGACAGACCAGGAAACTATCTAGAGTCTAGGCTATCTGCCCAGGCCTTCCTTTGAAGGGACACAACAAGCACACTCAGTCAATCAATGCTCTCTCTCTCTTTTCATCTCTACGCAGCTGAGACATCTCTCTATTTGTCTGGATGTGATAGAGGGATGGAGGGGGCGTAAGTTCTCGGCCTGAACGTGGCAGAGATAAACTGACCCCATGGTGTTGAAACACTGTACGGGATCCATATTAGGACAGTGTCCATGGAAGTTGTGTCACGCCCATTAAGGTTGTGTTAACTCCCAAATGCTTTTGACACTAACTCCAAGTGAATCGGACACAATTTCCAGTCACAATGTGTGATTGTCCTAATATGGACAACGTACTTGAGGGCTGTGGCTATTTCCCTCTGGCAGACACAGAGTGCTGTGGTCATCTACTGACCAAGGCCTGTTCCAGACATGCTGCAGGCCTTTGGCTGTCCACCCACTTGTCTCTGTACAGGCCACGTCTACTGGCTAAGTGACAACAGGGAACAACAGTTTGGCGCAGATAGGAGGAATCTCTGTCTTCTTCCTTTGAGGCACTGTTGGGGTGTGTGGGCGAGAAGAGTACGCCCATTTACTCCACAGGACACTCGTTATTGGTCGTCTCCATTCTGGTTATCTCATGGAAGTCTCACAGGAGTCTCATTTAAAGTCTCCGTCAATTCCCACAGGCCTCTCGTTGGAGTCTCATTGATCCGAGACATCCAACTACTATGCCTCGTCTTTGTTTTTTAGAATATCTCTGTCTGCCTCCAATCCAAAATTGTGAATGGCTGCCTTTGTGCCAGTATTTTCTCTACGATGCCAAGGAGACTGGCCCCTTCAAACTCCACCAGCAGATGTACATGAGTGGAGTTATGAGTTCATAGAAAGAAAATATCTTCAAACTAACCTGTGACATAGTTATCGAGGTGTGCAGTACATACACACTGGTAGGTTCATTAGGCACGATCCGGCAGTACATGTATGTTTTAAGTAAGTACATTTCTGACAGGTAAAGAATAACGGACAGAATCCCTTTCCCCAAATGACTAGCCCTCTTTTCTGTCCCTCGTCCTCAATGTTTCATCAACCCAAATACTCCACAGTTCCTGTTATGCTTAATTAGTCCACGACTATAAAATCATAACATAAACCGTCTTGGGTTCCCACTACCCACAATGCTCGTTTATAAAACAAACTCGCTCGTGGAGAGAGAGTGAGATTTTGAATGGTGGTGATGGTGGTGGGTGGTGTTTGGCACTGCCAAACCCTGCGGTAGGCAGGGTAGGAGCAGACCTGGATTCAACTAGTATTTGTTTTTTCCAAATACTTGAGCTGCGCTTTATCGAGCTTGATCCAATGTAATAGTCCCAAAAGTGCAAACACTGCTTATCTGGTACTCGAGGCATACTCAAGCAAATGCTAAAAAAATAAGTAGAAAGAAAGCAAATACTATTAAAACCCAGATCTGGTGGTTTGGAAGTCCCCTGTGTTTATGTCAGTGTCAGACAGTGTGTTGGCCCCTGGGCTGGGCCCCGGTGGTCGGCCCCTACTGCTGCTGCAGGGTCTGGTTCATAGTAAATAAGCAGCTGTATGCCTGTGCATGCACTCTGCACAATGTCACGCTAGGTACTGTAGATGAGAGAGGATGTGGTAGTGGGCACCATGCTTTACACCATTTCAGCACGCTACACTCGCTGTGCTACATAACACTACGAAAGACCCAAATGGCACCCTATTTGCTTTATAGGGCACTACTTTGGACTACTACTCTGGTCAAAAGTAGAGCACTTTGGTAACAGGGTGCGATTTGGAACACACCTTGGCCCACACGGTGGGGTGAGCATGGTTAGCTTGCTGTCTTCACCAGCAGACCAATACTATGACTGTTTTTAATCCAGAAACAATGTCTTCCTGTTTCATTTAGGGGTAACTTGGGACTGTTTCTAAAACACAACAGGCTATGGCATATAAACTGTCAAAGAAAGTACATACATTTGTTAAGCATAGATGCTGTCTGAAACGTTAAGTAAGCCACAGATATTCTGTCGACTAGTCACATTTATACAAATCAATGCAGCTTAGCCAGCACAGTTAACACTCAGTACGACTGATGGATCGGTCACTGATATACGCTTCTCAAGTTTTGGAAACTTCATTTGTCAAAAAGCTTATTTCAAAACCTTCGGGCAACGCTAGCAGCTATTTTTATTCCATTATTTTTCAAGAACCGCTGAGGACTCCCAGCCTGCCTTCGCTGGTAACCCGCTAGCTAAAAGCTAGTTCCAAGCTTCATTGCTGTATCAACATTTTTGCATAAGAACCGAGGAGCCTGAACAGCAACCCAGCAAGTGCTGACTAGCTTTTTCTGGCAGATATAAACCCACAGATATGAGACAGTCTCTTCACAGCCAGGGTGCAAAAGGGTTGTATTAAGGGAGGCCCGTAGAGCTGCTGAAACCGCAGTCCGGGCCGTATAACGTGCTCGGAGGGTCATGGGCAGTCAAACGGCTCCTGAAAAGTGTCCAGGGTGCGATTGGCTTTCAGTGAGAGCTGAGGAAAATCCAGCCAATCCCTGTTAATCAGCCGGAGCTGTGTGGTTAACCTGGCTTTATAGTGTCTGGTGATGACAAGGCTTCAGCTACTCACACCAGGACGGCTTCTGATGCTTCTGCAGCTACGCCACTACAACCAACACATAAATCTAGGTCTAAAATGTGCGGCTTCGTTGAGATCAAATGAATCCAAATGACAGGTTTATAACTCTTTGTGGAAACTATACTAAAAGATATAGCATACTGAATGTCAATATCTGTCTGTTTTTACATGTGTCATTATAGTCGCTCAATTGTCTGTTAATAAATATATTCAATAAAGTTATTCAACTCTATTTGAAAAGAATGGAAGAGCAAAGACTAGTTCCATTACTCCCGTCTGTCAGTGGGTGACTAACATCACTAACATGTTGCTTAATTGCTAAATTGTAATTACTTCGCCACCCTGGCCTATTTATTGCCTTGCCTCCCTTATCCTACCTCATTTGCACACACTGTATGTAGACTTTTCTATTGTGTTATTGACTGTACGTTTGTTTATTCTATGTGTAACTTTATGTTGTTGTTTGTGTCGCACTGATTTGCTTTATCTTGTTCTCAACTGGTCAACCTGGTTAAATAAAGGTGAAAAAAATATTTAAAAAAAATAGGTGGGAAATGATCAGGTCAAAGTGGGAGGTAAAGAGGTGTGCTGTATATTGTGGATAATTACTTTTATTTATAGAAGAGTGTATTTAAGGACTCCTGACGCAGGTCTGGTGGTGTAGGTCTAGTTGTGTAGTGGCATAGGTCTAGTGGCGTAGGTCTAGTGGTGTAGGTCTAGTGGTGTAGGTCTATTGGTGTAGTGGCGTAGGTCTAGTGGCGTAGGTCTAGTGGCGTAGGTCTAGTGGCGTAGGTCTAGTTGTGTAGTGGCGTAGGTCTAGTGGCGTAGGTCTAGTGGCGTAGGTCTAGTGGCGTAGGTCTAGTGGCGTAGGTCTAGTGGCGTAGGTCTAGTTGTGTAGTGGCGTAGGTCTAGTGGTGTAGGTCTAGTGGTGTAGGTCTATTGGTGTAGTGGCGTAGGTCTAGTGGCGTAGGTCTAGTGGCGTAGGTCTAGTGGCGTAGGTCTAGTTGTGTAGTGGCGTAGGTCTAGTGGCGTAGGTCTAGTGGCGTGGGTCTAGTGGTGTAGGTCTATTGGTGTAGTGGCGTAGGTCTATTGGTGTAGTGGCGTAGGTCTAGTGGCGTA
>NW_027009796.1:0-39665 GCF_036934945.1 Oncorhynchus masou masou
TGAAGGGAGGGAGAGAAGAGAGAAAGTATGAAGGGAGGGAGAGAAGAGAGAAAGTATGAAGGGAGGGAGAGAAGAGAGAACGTATGAAGGGAGGGAGAGAAGAGAGGAAGGGAGAGAAGAGAGAAAGTATGAAGGGAGGGAGAGAAGAGAGAAAGTATGAAGGGAGGGAGAGAAGAGAGAAAGTATGAAGGGAGGGAGAGAGAAGAGAGAACGTATGAAGGGAGGGAGAGAAGAGAGAAAGTATGAAGGGAGGGAGAGAAGAGAGAACGTATGAAGGGAGGGAGAGAAGAAAGAAAGTATGAAGGGAGGGAGAGAAGAGAGAAAGTATGAAGGGAGGGAGAGAAGAGAGAAAGTATGAAGGGAGGGAGAGAAGAGAGAACGTATGAAGGGAGGGAGAGAGAGAGAGAAACGTATGAAGGGAGGGAGAGAAGAGAGAACGTATGAAGGGAGGGAGAGAAGAGAGAAAGTATGAAGGGAGGGAGAGAAGAGAGAACGTATGAAGGGAGGGAGAGAAGAGAGAAAGTATGAAGGGAGGGAGAGAAGAGAAAGTATGAAGGGAGGGAGAGAAGAGAGAAAGTATGAAGGGAGGGAGAGAAGAGAAGTATGAAGGGAGGGAGAGAAGAGAGAAAGTATGAAGGGAGGGAGAGAAGAGAGAACGTATGAAGGGAGGGAGAGAAGAGAGAAAGTATGAAGGGAGGGAGAGAAGAGAGAAAGTATGAAGGGAGGGAGAGAAGAGAGAAAGTATGAAGGGAGGGAGAGAAGAGAAAAGTATGAAGGGAGGGAGAGAAGAGAGAAAGTATGAAGGGAGGGAGAGAAGAGAAAGATGAAGGGAGGGAGAGAAGAGAGAAAGTATGAAGGGAGGGAGAGAAGAGAGAAAGTATGAAGGGAGGGAGAGAAGAGAGAAAGTATGAAGGGAGGGAGAGAAGAGAGAAGTATGAAGGGAGGGAGAGAAGAAAGAAAGTATGAAGGGAGGGAGAGAAGAGAGAAAGTAAAGGGAGGGAGAGAAGAGAGAAAGTATGAAGGGAGGGAGAGAAGAGAGAAAGTATGAAGGGAGGGAGAGAAGAGAGAAAGTATGAAGGGAGGGAGAGAAGAGAGAAAGTATGAAGGGAGGGAGAGAAGAGAGAAAGTATGAAGGGGGAGGGAGAGAAGAGAGAAAAGAATGAAGGGAGGGAGAGAAGAGAGAAAGTATGAAGGGAGGGAGAGAAGAGAGAACGATGAAGGGAGGGAGAGAAGAGAGAAAGTATGAAGGGAGGGAGAGAAGAGAGAAAGTATGAAGGGAGGGAGAGAAGAGAGAACGTATGAAGGGAGGGAGAGAAGAGAGAACGTATGAAGGGAGGGAGAGAAGAAAGAAAGTATGAAGGGAGGGAGAGAAGAGAGAAAAAGTATGAAGGGAGGGAGAGAAGAGAGAAAGTATGATGGGAGGGAGAGAAGAGAGAAAGTATGAAGGGAGGGAGAGAAGAGAGAAAGTATGAAGGGAGGGAGAGAAGAGAGAAAGTATGGGGAGGGAGAGAAGAGAGAAATATGAAGGGAGGGAGAGAAGAGAGAAAGTATGAAGGGAGGGAGAGAAGAGAAAAGTATGAAGGGAGGGAGAGAAGAGAGAGATGAAGGGAGGGAGAGAAGAGAGAAAGTATGAAGGGAGGGAGAGGAGAGAAGATGAAGGGAGGGAGAGAAGAGAGAACGTATGAAGGGAGGGAGAGAAGAAAGATGAAGGGAGGGAGAGAAGAGAGAAAGTATGAAGGGAGGGAGAGAAGAGAGAAAGAGAAAGTAAGGGATGAAGGGAGAACGTATGAAGGGAGGAAAGAGAGAAGAACGTATGAAGGGAGGGAGAGAAGAGAGAAAGTATGAAGGGAGGGAGAGAAGAGAGACTTATGAAGGGAGGGAGAGAAGAGAGAAAGAAGGGAGGGAGAAAGAGAGAACGTATGAAGGAGGGAGAGAAGAGAGAACGTATGAAGGGGGAGGGAGAAGAGAGAAAGTTTGAAGGGAGGGAGAGAAGAGAGAACGTATGAAGGGAGGGAGAGAAGAGAGAAAGTATGAAGGGAGGGAGAGAAGAGAGAAAGTATGAAGGGAGGGAGAGAAGAGAGAAAGTATGAAGGGAGGGAGAGAAGAGAGAACGTATGAAGGGAGGGAGAGAAGAGAGAACGTATGAAGGGAGGGAGAGAAGAAAGTATGAAGGGAGGGAGGGAAAATGATTATGGCACATGTCCAACAGAGCTAAATGAGCTCTTGTGTGTTTTTTCATTACAGCCTCAACAGATCATTCAGTTTAATCATCCACATGTCAGAAATATCACCGTTATTTAACAATCTCTTTAAAAGGTCAACATGGTTGATGTGTTATCGTCTCCTCAGAGCCCTGTCTCTCAGAGTTCAGGGTATTTAGAGGTTTCAAATTGGATTTGTTATCGTTCTGGAAGCTAGAAGGGAAAGGAAGTGTTGGAAACATTTCCCACTGACTTGGAGCACGTGCAATCGATCCATGTGTCAGAGATGGAACCAGAGTCTCCAAAGCTGTCACTTTGGTGTTGGTGTACTATTACACTTACCAGGGAAGGCCAATTATCTCCTTCCTTACTGTAAAAGACCTACAATGCAATAAACCTACTGTAATAGCTGGTATACACCTACTGTAATAGCTGGTATAAACCTACTGTAATAGCTGGTATAGACCTACTGCTATAGCTGGTATTGACCTACTGTTATAGTTGGTATAGACCTACTGTTATAGCTGGTATAGACCAACTGTAAGAGCTGGTATAGACCTACTGTAATAGCTGGTATAGACAAACTGTTATAGCTGGTATAGACCTACTGTAATAGCTGGTATAGACCAACTGTTATAGCTGGTATAGACCAACTGTTATAGTTGGTATAGACCTACTGTTATAGTTGGTATTGACCTACTGTTATAGTTGGTATAAACCTACTGTAATAGCTGGTATACACCTACTGTAATAGCTGGTATAAACCTACTGTAATAGTTGGTATAGACCTACTGTAATAGCTGGTATATACCAACTGTTATAGCTGGTATAGACCTACTGTTATAGTTGGTATAGACCTACTGTAATAGCTGGTATAGACCGACTTATTAGCTGGTATAGACCTACTGTTATAATTGGTATAGACCTATTGTAATAGCTGGTATAGACCGACTTATTAGCTGGTATAGACCTACTGTAATAGCTGGTATAGACCGACTTATTAGCTGGTATTGTTATGAACTTGAGTGAAGACCCAAAAGCGGTTTTAACAGAAAACAGAGTTCTTTAATGAAAAACAGGAATGGCATAAATCCTCTTCCAACGTTGTCAGCGGAACAAAAAGAACGTTAGTATAGTGCAGGATGCACCTGCCACGCAGACTCCGACAGGACAGGACAAGGTGGAAGCAAACGAGACGACAGCTTGCTTCTGGCATCAAAAAACACAAACAAGAATCAGACACTGAAAGTAGCAGGAACAGAGAAAGAAATAGAGACCTAATCAGAGGGGGAAGAGAGAACAGGTGTGAAAGAGTGAATGAGCTAGTTAGAGGAGATGTAGAACAGCTGAAGAATGAGAGACAGAGAAGGTAACCTAAAAAGACCAGCAGAGAGAGAGAGTGAAGAGAAAGGACAGGAACAGACATAACAAGACATGACAGTACCCCCACTCACCGAGCGCCTCCTGGCGCACTCGAGGAGGAAACCTGGCGGCAACGGAGGAAATCATCGATCAGCGAACGGTCCAGCACGTCCCGAGAGGGAACCCAACTCCTCTCCTCAGGACCGTACCCCTCCCAATCCACTAGGTACTGATGACCACGGCCCCGAGGGCGCATGTCCAAAATCTTACGAACCCTGTAGATGGGTGCGCCTCGACAAGGATGGGGGGGAAGGGACGAGCGGGGGCGCGAAGAACGGGCTTAACACAGGAGACATGGAAGACCGGGTGAACGCGACGAAGATAGCGCGGGAGAAGAAGTCGCACTGCGACAGGATTAATGACCTGGGAAATACGGAACGGACCAATGAACCGCGGGGCCAACTTGCGAGAAGCTGTCTTAAGGGAAGGTTCTGAGTGGAGAGCCATACTCTCTGACCGCAACAATATCTAGGACTCTTGGTCCTACGCTTATTAGCGGCCCTCACAGTCTGCGCCCTATTACGGCAAAGTGCCGACCTGACCCCCTTCCAGGTGCGCTCGCAACGCTGGACAAAAGCCTGAGCGGAGGGGACGCAGGACTCGGCGAGCTGAGATGAGAACAGCGGAGGCTGGTACCCGAGGCTACACTGAAAAGGGGATAGACCGGTAGCAGACGAGGGAAGCGAGTTGTGGGCGTACTCTGCCCAGGGAGCTGTTCTGACCAAGACGCAGGGTTACGAAAAGAAAGACTGCGTAAAATGCGACCAACAGTCTGATTGGCCCGTTCGGCTTGACCGTTAGACTGGGGATGAAAGCCGGACGAGAGACTGACGGAAGCCCCAATCAAACGGCAAAACTCCCTCCAAAATTGAGACGTGAACTGCGGGCCTCTGTCGGAAACGACGTCAGACGGAAGGCCATGAATTCGGAAAACATTCTCGATAATGATCTGAGCCGTCTCCTTAGCAGAAGGGAGCTTATCGAGAGGAATGAAATGAGCCGCCTTAGAGAATCTATCGACGACCGTAAGAATAACTGTCTTCCCCGCTGATGAAGGCAGTCCGGTGATAAAATCTAAAGCGATGTGAGACCACGGTCGAGAGGGAATGGGAAGCGGTCTGAGACGGCCGGCAGGAGGAGAGTTCCCAGATTTAGTCTGCGCGCAGACCGAACAAGCGGCGACAAATCGACGCGCGTCACGTTCCCGAGTGGGCCACCAGAAACGCTGGCGAATGGAAGCGAGCGTACCCCGAACGCCGGGGTGGCCGGCTAACTTGGCAGAGTGGGCCCACTGAAGAACGGCCGGACGAGTAGGAACGGGAACGAACAGAAGGTTCCTAGGACAAGCTCGCGGCGACGGAGTGTGAGCGAGTGCTTGCTTTACCTGCCTCTCAATTCCCCAGACAGTCAACCCGACAACACGCCCGTCAGGGAGAATCCCCTCGGGGTCGGTGGAGACCTCAGAAGAACTGAAGAGACGAGATAAAGCATCAGGCTTGGTGTTTTTTGAGCCCGGACGATAAGAAATAACAAACTCGAAACGAGCGAAAAACAGAGCCCAACGAGCCTGACGCGCATTAAGTCGTTTGGCTGAACGGATGTACTCAAGGTTCCTATGGTCAGTCCAAACGACAAAAGGAACGGTCGCCCCCTCCAACCACTGTCGCCATTCGCCTAGGGCTAAGCGGATGGCGAGCAGTTCGCGATTACCAACATCATAGTTACGTTCTGCCTGCGATAAGCGATGAGAGAAAAACGCGCAAGGATGGACCTTGCCGTCAGAGAGAGAGCGCTGAGAAAGAATGGCTCCCACGCCCACCTCTGACGCGTCAACCTCAACAACAAACTGGCTAGAGATGTCAGGTGTAACAAGAATAGGAGCGGATGTAAAACGATTCTTAAGAAGATCAAAAGCTCCCTGGGCGGAAACGGACCACTTAAAGCACGTCTTAACAGAAGTAAGGGCTGTGAGGGGAGCTGCCACCTGACCGAAATTACGGATGAAACGACGATAGAAATTAGCGAAGCCCAGAAAGCGCTGCAGCTCGACGCGTGACTTAGGAACGGGCCAATCAATGACAGCCTGGACCTTAGCGGGATCCATCTTAATGCCCTCAGCGGAAATAACGGAACCGAGAAAAGGGACAGAGGCGGCATGAAAAATGCACTTCTCAGCCTTCACATAAAGACAGTTCTCCAAAAGGCGCTGGAGGACGCGTCGCACGTGCTGAACATGAATCGAGAGAGACGGAGAAAAAATCAGGATATCGTCCATGTAAACGAAAACAAAAATGTTCAGCATGTCTCTCAGGACGTCGTTAACTAGTGCCTGAAAGACAGCTGGAGCGTTAACGAGGCCGAAAGGAAGAACCCGGTATTCAAAGTGCCCTAACGGAGTGTTAAACGCCGTCTTCCACTCGTCCCCCTCCCTGATGCGCACGAGATGGTAGGCGTTACGAAGGTCCAATTTGGTGAAAAACCTGGCTCCCTGCAGGATCTCGAAGGCTGAAGACATAAGAGGAAGCGGATAACGATTCTTAACTGTTATGTCATTCAGCCCTCGATAATCCACGCATGGGCGCAGGGACCCGTCCTTCTTCTGAACAAAAAAACCCCCGCTCCGGCGGGAGAGGAGGAGGAGACAATGGTACCGGCGTTGAGCGAAACCGACAAATAATCCTCGAGAGCCTTACGTTCGGGAGCCGACAGAGAGTATAATCTACCCCGGGGGGAGTAGTTCCCGGAAGGAGATCAATACTACAGTCATACGACCGGTGTGGAGGGAGAGAAGTGGCCTTGGAACGACTGAACACCGTGCGCAGATCGTGATACTCCTCCGGCACCCCTGTCAAATCGCCAGGCTCCTCCTGTGAAGTAGAGACAGAGGAAACAGGAGGGATAGCAGACATTAAACAGGTTACATGACAAGAAACATTCCAGGATAGGATAGTATTACTAGACCAATTAATAGAAGGGTTATGGCGCACTAGCCAGGGATGACCCAAAACAACAGGTGTAAAAGGTGAACGAAAAATTAAAAAAGAAATGGTTTCGCTATGATTACCAGAGACAGTGAGGGTTAAAGGCAGCGTCTCACGCTGAATCTTGGGGAGAGAACTACCATCTAAAGCGAACAAGGCCGTGGGCTCCCTAACTGTCTGAGAGGAATGTCATGTTCCCGAGCCCAGGTCTCGTCCATAAAACAGCCCTCCGCCCCAGAGTCTATCAAGGCACTGCAGGAAGCAGATGAACCGGGCCAGCGGAGATGGACCGGAAAAGTAGTGCGTGATCCAGAAGGAGAGGGCTGAGTAGTTGCGCTCACCAGTAGCCCTCCTCTTACTGATGAGCTCTGGCTTTTACTGGACATGAGGTGACAAAATGACCAGCGGAGCCGCAGTAGAGACAGAGGCGATTGGTGATTCTCCGTTCCTTCTCCTTGGCCGAGATGCGGATACCCCCCAGCTGCATAGGCTCAGCATCCGAGCCGGCGGAGGAGCGTGGCAGTGATGCGGCAGGTGGCAGTGATGTGGAGAGGGGAGCAGCGGAGAACGCGAGCTCCTTTCCACGAGCTCGGCGACGAAGATCAAACCGTCACTCTATGCGAATAGCGAGAGCTATTAAGGAGTCCAGACTGGAAGGAACCTCCCGGGAGAGGATCTCGTCCTTAACCTCGACGAGGAGACCCTCCAGAAAACGAGCGAGCAAAGCCGGCTCGTTCCAGTCACTTGAGGCAGCGAGAGTGCGAAACTCAATAGAATAATCCGTTATGGATCGATTCCCCTGACATAGGGAAGACAGGGCCCTGGAAGCCTCCTCCCCAAAAACAGAACGGTCAAAAACCCGTATCATCTCCTCCTTAAAGTCTTGATACTGGTTAATACACTCAGCCCTCGCCTCCCAGACTGCCGTGCCCCACTCACGCGCCCGTCCGGTAAGGAGAGAAATGACGTAGGCGATGCGGGCTGCGCTCCTGGAGTAAGTGTTGGGCTGGAGAGAGAACACCACCTCACACTGAGTGAGGAATGAGCGGCACTCAGTGGGCTCCCCAGAGTAACACGGCGGGTTGTTGATCCTGGGCTCCGGAGACTCGGAATCCCTGGAAGTGGGCGGTGGATCGAGGTGGAGTTGGTGAACCTGTCTTGTGAGGTCGGAGACTTGGACGGCCAGGGTCTCAACGGCATGTCGAGCAGCAGACAATTCCTCCTCGTGTCTGCCTAGCATCGCTCCCTGGATCTCGACGGCGGAGTGAAAAGGGTCCGGAGCCGCTGGGTCCATTCTTGGTCTGATTCTTCTGTTATGAACTTGAGTGAAGACCCAAAAGCGGTTTTAACAGAAAACAGAGTTCTTTAATGAAAAACAGGAATGGCATAAATCCTCTTCCAACGTTGTCAGCGGAACAAAAGAACGTTAGTATAGTGCAGGATGCACCTGCCACGCAGACTCCGACAGGACAGGACAAGGTGGAAGCAAACGAGACGACAGCTTGCTTCTGGCATCAAAAAACACAAACAAGAATCAGACACTGAAAGTAGCAGGAACAGAGAAAGAAATAGAGACCTAATCAGAGGGGAAGAGAGAACAGGTGTGAAAGAGTGAATGAGCAAGTTAGAGGAGATGTAGAACAGCTGAAGAATGAGAGACAGAGAAGGTAACCTAAAAAGACCAGCAGAGAGAGAGAGTGAAGAGAAAGGACAGGAACAGACATAACAAGACATGACAGGTATAGACCTACTGTTATAGTTGGTATAGACATACTGTTATAGCTGGTATAGACAAACTGTTAAAGCTGGTATAGACCAACTGTTATAGCTGGTATAAACCAACTGTTATAGTTGGTTTAGACCTACTGTTATAGCTGGTATAGACCTAGTGTTATAGCTGGTATAAACCGACTTATTAGCTGGTATAGATCTACTGTTATAGCTGGTACAGAACTACTGTTATAGCTGGTATAGACCTACTGTAATAGCTGGTATAGACCTACTGTAATAACTGGTATAGACCTACTGTTATAGTTGGTATAGACCTACTGCTATAGCTGGTATAGACCTACTGTAATAGCTGGTATAGACCTACTGTAATAGCTGGTATAGACCTACTGTTATAGCTGGTATAAACCTACTGTAATAGTTGGTATAGACCTACTGTTATAGCTGGTATAGACCTACTGTAATAGCTGGTATAGACCTACTGTAATAGCTGGTATAAACCTACTGTTATAGTTGGTATAGACCTACTGCTATAGCTGGTATAGACCTACTTATTAGCTGGTATAGACCTACTGTTATAGCTGGTATAGAACTACTGTAATAGCTGGTATAGACCAACTGTTATAGCTGGTATAGACCTACTGTAATAGCTGGTATAAACCTACTGTTATAGTTAGTATAGACCTACTGTTGTAGTTGGTATAGACCTACTGTTATAGCTGGTATAAACCTACTGTAATAGCTGGTATAGACCTACTGTAATAGCTGGTATAGACCTACTGTTATAGCTGTATACACCTACAGTAATAGCTGGTATAGACCTACTGTTATAGCTGGTGTAGACCTACTGTTATAGCTGGTATAGACCTACTGTTATTGCTGGTATAGACCTACTGCTATAGCTGGTGTAGACCTACTGTTATAGCTGTATACACATGCTGCTATTGCTGGTATAAACCTACTGTAATAGCTGAAATATACCTACTTTTATAGCTGGTATAGACCTACTGTTATTGCTGGTATAAACCTACTGTTATAGTTGGTATAGACCAACTGTTATAGCTGGTATAGACCTACTGTTATAGCTGGTTTAAACCTACTGTAATAGCTGGTATAGACCTACTGTAATAGCTGGTATAGACCTACTGTAATTGCTGGTATAGACCTACTTATTAGCTGGTATAGACCTACTGTTATAGCTGGTATAGAACTACAGTAATAGCTGTATACACCTACTGTTAGTGCTGGTATAGACCTACTGTTATAGCTGGTGTAGACCTACTGTTATAGCTGTATACACCTACTGTTAGTGCTGGTATAGACCTACTGTTATAGCTGTATACACCTACTGTTAGTGCTGGTATAGACCTACTGTTATAGCTGTATACACCTACTGTTAGTGCTTATATAGACCAACTGTTATAGCTGGTATAGACCTACTGTTATAGCTGGTATAGACCTACTGTAACAGCTGGTATAGACCTATTGTTAGTGCTGGTATAGACCTACTGTTATAGCTGTATACACCTACTGTTATTGCTGGTATAGACCTACTGCTATAGCTGGTGTAGACCTACTGTTATAGCTGTATACACATGCTGCTATTGCTGGTATAAACCTACTGTAATAGCTGGTATATACCTACTTTTATAGCTGGTATAGACCTACTGTTATTGCTGGTATAAACCTACTGTTATAGTTGGTATAGACCAACTGTTATAGCTGGTATAGACCTACTGTTATAGCTGGTTTAAACCTACTGTAATAGCTGGTATAGACCTACTGTAATAGCTGGTATAGACCTACTGTAATTGCTGGTATAGACCTACTTATTAGCTGGTATAGACCTACTGTTATAGCTGGTATAGAACTACAGTAATAGCTGTATACACCTACTGTTAGTGCTGGTATAGACCTACTGTTATAGCTGGTGTAGACCTACTGTTATAGCTGTATACACCTACTGTTAGTGCTGGTATAGACCTACTGTTATAGCTGTATACACCTACTGTTAGTGCTGGTATAGACCTACTGTTATAGCTGTATACACCCACTGTTAGTGCTTATATAGACCAACTGTTATAGCTGGTATAGACCTACTGTTATAGCTGGTATAGACCTACTGTAACAGCTGGTATAGACCTATTGTTAGTGCTGGTATAGACCTACTGTTATAGCTGTATACACCTACTGTTATTGCTGGTATGGACCTACTGTAATAGCTGGTATAGACCTACTGTTAGTGCTGGTATAGACCTACTGTTATAGCTGTATACACCTACTGTTATTGCTGGTATAGACCTACTGTTATAGCTGTATACACCTACTGTTAGTGCTGGTATAGACCTACTGTAATAGCTGTATACACCTACTGTTATAGCTGTATACACCTACTGTTATAGCTGGTGTAGACCTACTGTTATAGCTGGTATAGACCTACTGTTATTGCTGGTATAGACCTACTGTTATAGCTGTATACACCTACTGTTAGTGCTGGTATAGACCTACTGTAATAGCTGGTGTAGACCTACTGTTATTGCTGGTATAGACCTACTGTAATAGCTGTATACACCTACTGTTAGTGCTGGTATAGACCTACTGTAATATCTGGTGTAGACCTACTGTTATTGCTGGTATAGACCTACTGTAATAGCTGGTATAGACCTACTGTTATAGCTGTATACACCTACTGTTATAGTTGGTATAGACCTACTGTTATTGCTGGTATAGACCTACTGTTATTGCTGGTATAGACCTACTGTTATAACTGTATACACCTACTGTAATAGCTGGTATAGACCTACTGTTATAGCTGTATACACCTACTGTTAGTGCTGGTATAGACCTACTGTTATAGCTGTATACACCTACTGTTATAGCTGTATACACCTACTGTTATAGCTGGTGTAGACCTACTGTTATTGCTGGTATAGACCTACTGTTATAGCTGTATACACCTACTGTTAGTGCTGGTATAGACCTACTGTTATAGCTGTATACACCTACTGTTAGTGCTGGTATAGACCAACTGTTATAGCTGGTATAGACCTACTGTTATAGCTGTATACACGTACTGTAATAGCTGGTATAGACCTACTGTTATAGCTGTATACACCTACTGTTATAGCTGGTATAGACCTACTGTTAGTGCTGGTATAGACCTACTGTTAGTGCTGGTATAGAACTACTGGTATAGTTTGTTTAGAATTACTGTTACACTGACTTGGCTCTTACTTTGTCCTGGCATCACTTAATGTTGTTGTTTATTCTTCTTCATCTACATAGGCTTCAACAACCTTCTGCGGCTGGGGTCAGCTTCTTTCCTGTCCCTGGTGTCAAGGATGTCAGCTACTGTAGACCACTAGCTACATAAGGTTCGGGGATTAGTCGTAATATGCATGTTCGACTCATCTTCATGTGGTTCAGAGGCCATGGAAGCTTTACATTATCACCCTGTAGGCCTTCCCTGACTTCTAATAGCAGTGAAAACACATAAGGCTGTGAGAGCAGGTGGTCACTTCGGTCCGGGATAGCAACTGACAGCGGGGGTTATATGCTAACTCTGTATTCATGGAGACAGACAGGCATAGAGAGGAGACTCATCAGCTAATGTGGAGTGACATCTATACTCTCAGCGCCTCCTGCTAATGGGTCTGAGACACACAGCTCTCTGGGGTGGTGAGGAGGTCAGGAGGGCTATTCAACTTGGATCGTCTCACTGTACAATGCGGTCAATGGTACTGACGAGGATTTCGGAGTCTGTTGTGTTGTGTAGGTGTGATAAACCAAGACATTCTCAGTCATTACACAGCAAGATTTTCAAATATGTGTCTTGCTGTCAGACACATCATCAAATGTAATTGGAAACAACAAATTGGCAGATCCAAATTCCACTCCTCTCAGCTCTTCTGTATGTCGAAAGATGCTGTTGTAAGGCCAACCCAAAGCAACATCAGCTGTTGTAAGGCCAACCCAAAGCAACATCTGCTGTTGTTAGGCCAACCCAAAGCAACATCAGCTGTTGTAAGGCCAACCCAAAGCAACATCTGCTGTTGTAAGGCCAACCCAAAGCAACATCTGCTGTTGTAAGGCCAACCCAAAGCAACATATGCTGTTGTAAGGCCAACCCAAAGCAACATATGCTGTTGTAAGGCCAACCCAAAGCAACATCAGCTGTTGTTAGGCCAACCCAAAGCAACATCAGCTGTTGCAAGGCCAACCCAAAGCAACATCAGCTGTTGTAAGGCCAACCCAAAGCAACATCTGCTGTTGTTAGGCCAACCCAAAGCAACATCAGCTGTTGTAAGGCCAACCCAAAGCAACATCTGCTGTTGTTAGGCCAACCCAAAGCAACATCAGCTGTTGTAAGGCCAACCCAAAGCAACATCAGCTGTTGTAAGGCCAACCCAAAGCAACATCAGCTGTTGTAAGGCCAACCCAAAGCAACATCTGCTGTTGTAATGCCAACCCAAAGCAACAACACACAAACAAACAATTATATTATATTAAAAAGATAGTCAAGTGACCGCTCTAACTATTGAAATACAAAGATGGAAGGCAGATGAGAGGAGGTGAGATCAGGTGGGGCCATTCTAGCCAATGAGAGGGAAGACAACAGGCCATAGAGATAGAGAGAGGACTCATCTTTGTAGCTGTGCTTTTATAGTGCATGTAACAGCATGGGCGGAGCCATGGAGGCTATCTCCATTTTAAAGTAGTAAATGTACTTCTTTATTGGCTTTATTCTCCCACCTTAAAGAAATCCCCACCCAGTTGACCACTTTAAAATAGTGGAAGCCCTCAATGGCCATGTTCATGCTAAAATGGGTGATATTCCTGATGACGCCTCTATTTATATGAGACCAGGGCTGACTGATATAAAGTAGTTGCCGAAATGCCAAGTGCGTCCACTTATATCAGCGCAAACAACATAACCATTACGAAACTTTTCTTTGATCAAATGAGCCTAAGTTCAACACTCTCTCATCGACCTATTTAAAAACATTTCTCACTTTGTGGGCTTATTTTCGTGGACAGTTTTGGGCTGAGGAAAACTTTTTGCTTGCCCATTTCCTCTCTGCTAACTTATCTCTGACTGCCCTGGACTAGAGAACTGTAATAAAAGCTCAAGCAGGCCTTTTGGCCCAGTCATAGGGTTCATTTGACAACTAGCAGAGGCTTGTATCTCCACAGAGCTAACTGTTCGGAGGCTTGTATCTCCACAGAGCTAACTGTACGGAGGCTTGTATCTCCACAGAGCTAACTGTATGGAGGCTTGTATCTCCACAGAGCTAACTATACGGAGGCTTGTATCTCCACAGAGCTAACTGTATGGAGGCTTGTATCTCCACAGAGCTAACTGTATGGAGGCTTGTATCTCCACAGAGCTAACTGTATGGAGGCTTGTATCTCCACAGAGCTAACTGTACAGAGGCTTGTATCTCCACAGAGCTAACTGTATGGAGGCTTGTATCTCCACAGAGCTAACTGTACAGAGGCTTGTATCTCCACAGAGCTAACTGTACGGAGGCTTGTATCTCCACAGAGCTAACTGTACGGAGGCTTGTATCTCCACAGAGCTAACTGTATGGAGGCTTGTATCTCCACAGAGCTAACTGTACAGAGGCTTGTATCTCCACAGAGCTAACTGTATGGAGGCTTGTATCTCCACAGAGCTAACTGTACAGAGGCTTGTATCTCCACAGAGCTAACTGTACGGAGGCTTGTATCTCCACAGAGCTAACTGTATGGAGGCTTGTATCTCCACAGAGCTAACTGTACGGAGGCTTGTAAAATTCCCACTTTAGCATTATTACCAAGGCCCACATTAAGGACTTGACATTCAAATTGCTGAGGGACAGAGGTGGTAATGGATACAGGAAACTTTAAGTTGCTCTTTATGTATATGGCGACACCCCCTCCTCTGCCAACCCTATCAGATCTATAAACATTATAACCAGTCAGACACACCAGAATCCTGAATAGACTTCCTTATTAATAAGCACGATTAAAATCAAATTTTATTTGTCACATGCGCTGAATACAACCTTACAGTGAAATGCTTACTTAAAAGCCCTTAACCAACTATGCTGTTTAAAGACAATCCCTAAAAAAGTAAGAGATAATAATAACAAATAATGAAAGAGCAGCAGTAGATATCAATAGTGGGACTATATACAGGGGGAACCGGTACAATGTCAATGTGCGGGGAGCACCGGTGTCGCGGTAATTATGTACATAAAGGTAGAGGCTTGGGGGTAGAAGCCCCGTCGATGAGAATGGGGGTGTGCTCGGTCCTCCTTTTCCTGTAGTCCACAATCATCTCCTTAGTCTTGATTACATTGAGGGAGAGGTTGTTGTCCTTGCACCACACGGTCAGGTCTCTGACCTCCCTATAGGCTGTCTCATCGTTGTCGGTGATCAGGCTGTTGTGTCATCAGCAAACTTAATGATGGTGTTGGAGTTGTGCCTGGCCATGCAGACAAATGAACAGGGAGTACAGGAAGGGACTGAGCACGCACCTTTGAGGGGCAACCGTGTTGAGGATCAGCATGGCGGATGTGTTGTTACCCACCCATACCACCTGGGGGCGGCCCATCATGAAGTCCAGGATCCAGTTGCAGAGGGAGGTGTTTAGTCCCAGGATCCTTAGCTTAGTGATGAGCTTTGAGGATACTATGGTGTTGAACGCTGAGCTGAAGTCAATAAATAGCATTCTCACATAGGTGTTCCTTTTGTCCAGGTGGGAAAGGGGCAGTGTAGAGTGCAATAGAGATTGCATCATCTGTGGATCTGTTGGTGCGGTATGCAAATTTGGAGTGAGTCAAATTTGGAGTGTTGATGTGAGCCATGACCAGCCTTTCAAAGCATTTCATGGCTATGGACGTGAGTGCTACGGGTCTGTAGTTATTTAGGCAGGTTACCTTTGTGTTCTTAGGCACAGGGACTAGGGTGGTCTGCTTGAAACATGTTGGTATTACAGACTCAGACAGGGAGAGGTTGAAAATGCCAGTGAAGACACTTTCCAGTTGGTCAGCACATGCCCGGAGTACACATCCTGGTAATCGGTCTGGCCCAGCGGCCTTGTAAATGCTGACCTGTTTAAAGGTCTTGCTCACATCAGCTGTGGAGAGCATGATCACACAGTTGTCAGGAACAGCTGATGCTGTCATGCATGTTTCAGTGTTACTTGCCTCAAAGCGACCATAGACGTTATTACGTTCGTCTGGTAGGCTCGTGTCACTGGGCTGTTCTCGGCTGTGCTTCCCTTTGTAGTCTGTAACAGTTTGCAAGCCCTGCCACATCCGACAAGCATCGGAGCTGGTGTTGTATGATTTGATCTTAGTCCTGTATTGAAGCATTGCCTGTTTGATGGTTCGTCGGAGGGCATAGTGGGATTTCTTATAAGCTTCCGGGTTAGAGTCCCGTTCCTTGAAAGCGGCAGCTCTACCCTTTAGCTCAGTGCGAATGTTGCCTGTAGTCCATGGCTTCTGTTTGGGGTATGTACGTACGGTACATACAGTCACTGTAGGGACAACGTCCTCGATGCACTTATTGGTAAAGCCTGTACTTCTCAATGCCATCGGAAGAATCCCAGAACATGTTCCAGTCTGTGATAGCAAAACAGTCCTGTAGTTCAGCATCTGCTTCATCTGACCACTTTTTTATAGATGCTTCCTTCTTAAAGTTTTGCTTGTAAGCAGGAATCAGGAGGATAGAGTTATGGTCAGATTTGCCAAATGGAAGGAAAGCTTTGTACATGTCTCTGTTTGTAGAGTAAAGATGGTCTATAATTGTTTTCCCCCTGGTTGCACATTTAAAATCCTGAAAGAAATGAGGTAAAACTGATTTAAGTTACCCTGCATTAAAGTTCCCGGCCACTAGGGGTGCCGCCTTTGGATGAGTGTTTTCCTGTTTACTTATGGCAGGAATACAGCTCATTTGGTGTGATTTTAGTGCCAGTCTCAGTCTGTGGTGGTATGTAGACAGCTAAGAAAAATACAGATGAAAACGCTCTAGGTACATAGTGTGGTCTACAGTTTATCATGAGATACTCTACCTCAGGCGAGCAAAAGCCTGAGACTTCCTTAGATATCATGCACCAGCTATTGTTTACAATTATGCATAGGCCCCCACCCCGCGTCTTACCAGAGATTGCTGTTCTGTTATGCTGATAGAGTGTATAACCTGCCAGCTGTATGTTATCAATGTCGTCGTTTAGCCATGACTCGGTGAAACATAAGATATTACAGTTTTTAATGTCCCATTGGTAGGATATACGTGCTTTCAGTTTGTCCCATTTATTGTCCAGTTATTGAACGTTAGCTAGCAGAACGGAAGGCAAGGGCAGATTAGCCTCTTGTCGCCTGATGCTCATAAGGCACCCTGATCCCTTTCTGTGAAACCATATCCCTCGCATCCAACTCATTCAAGAAGAACTCCTTATCCAATTTGAGGTGAGTAATCCCAGTTCTGATGTCCAGAAGCTCTTTTCTGTCATAAGAGAAGGTTGCAGCAACATTATGTACAAAACAAGTTATGAACAACGCGAAAAAACAAACAAAATAGCATAGTTGGTTGCGAGCCGATAAGATGGCAGCCCTCCGGTCTTTTTCAGTTATAACCAGAATGTCCTCGTTGGTTTGAGAAGCCAGAGTTAGAAACACAATATTTTGCCAGGAATAGAGTTCCATTTGAGATGCACACTGTATGATTGCTGGAGTTGTTTCCTGGAAAGAGAGCTAAAGGTGATAGAGGAAGAGGTGAAGAGAGAGGTTTTACTCAGCCCAAAGTCTGGCCACGAAAATAAGCCCAAAAAGTGAGAATTGTGTTCATGGAGGTCAACGAGAGAGTGTTGAATTTGGTCAAACCACCTGTGAAGAATGAATCCTCTATCTTCTGTGTGGCTCAGTCGGTAGAGCATGGCGCTTGCAACGCCAAGCGTCGTGGGTTCGATTCCCGCTGGGGCCACCCATATGTAAAAGTAGTGGCCCCAGCCGACTTGTAAGTCGCTTTGGACAAAAGCGTCTGCTAAATGGGATATATTATTATTATTATTATATATCTTGTGTGCGTGTGTGTGTGTGTGTGTGTGTGTGTGTGTGTGGGGGGGGGGTGCACATTTAGCCATTGTGCAATTATGTGTGCTATCTGTGTAATTGTGTGCCCACCTACTACATCATGATACATCTCGGACCCATTATCCACTTGGAAATAGATGGTTGGAGAAGGTATCATACATTAGACACTGCTGTACATAGACATTGCTGTACATAGACAATGATTGTTGTTAAATCCATAATGCTGGTACATTTTACATCATTATGTCTGTAGAGATGTTGTTTTCGTCCTAAATGAAGCTCTATTCCCTATATAGTAGATTGCTTTTGAGCAGGTTTCATAGGGCTGTCATTTCATTGTGACTACGGAATAGCATTCATTGAGGTATTTTAATGCGTGATTCCTGTCACAGAGTAACCATCATCACTTACAGAAGGAGCTGTTTGTCTTTCTGCCTTTGCATCACATCATAGTAAAAAGACGTCATGTCATCTTTCCACACAATGGCTCTAGATAAGGACCATGGCTGAGTCTGAAATGGACAAAGATAAAAGGAGAAACCTGCGATTGTACATTCTAGTAGAATTTGTGGTGCATTGACCCAAAAAGTAATACGTTATGAACAACACAATGAGGAAGCTCTACACTATTTGCAGTTGGGGGGGGGGGGTTATTCCTTCGCCCAGCAGAACTTAATCAGCGGCTGTAATGACACCCTATTCAAAGTGCAATACTTTCTTCCAAAAACCTGGGATTTGATCCAACGTATCATTTGCTATACTGGATGCTCGGAAACAGAGCGACTGGATCATTGTTTTTGTCCCAAATGGCAGCCTATTCTCTTTAAGTCTCTGGTCAGTGCACTATAGGGAATAGGGCGCCTTTTTATACCTATCCAAAGTGTATTGTTTAACCTTTATCCGGTTCTAAACTAATCTGATGTGCTTCTTTGGCATCGTTAGCTTCACCTGAGTGCAGCTCGTCGTGGCGACTTGGCACAACATGATGCATTTAGCCACCAGGGATCAGTGTAGTTATTACACAATGTGTGTTCAAGACCGTGACCCTCCATTAGCAGACACCTGACCCACCTGTCTCATAACGTCAGACAACGCTAAGCTAACCCCTTCAGAAATATTCATTATAGGTAATGTGGTCAGACTCCTCTCACCCAGAAACACGGGTGCTCCCCTAAAAGAGAACAGTCACACGCCACAGCTGTGAGGTCACAATGATTTTAATTGGGAAGATAATTAGTTTGCGTTCTAAATTGTGATCAACAGAGATCTATCTACAACAGTAGGAGAGGAGATGACAATGGACTGAACTCTCCCTCCCACCAGATCTAGACTAAGGGTTTGTCCCAAATGTCACCCTATGGGCCCTGGTCAAAAGTAGTGCACTATATAGGGAATGGGGTGCCATTTGGGACGAATGTGAACTCGTATAGCGAAGCTATAAACCCCCAGTGAAGAGAGTTCAGCCGTGTCATGGCAGTCTGAGTACTTTGCAATACAAATGCAAGGCTATTTATACTCTCGCTATCTGGTTTTCATTTGCTGTGTGTTTGTAGGGGAAGTTGAAACTGAATCCCTTAACTCACCAAATGAATACTGATAGTTATATCTTGTAGATTAACCCTGTTGATTTGGATATAAAAGTTTTGAATGGCTTGATTAACCACTGTTTCCCTCTGGATAAAGCAACATTGACAGCTTGGCCTGTAGTAATCCTTCATAAAATGTCATGAATGAACTCTGTGTTGATGTTGAAGGTTTTGGCAGTAGCCCAATAACTAACATTAATGATTCTCTGGTTCTCTGCCCTCGAGGGGTAAACACTCAAAGTGAGACAGTGAGTCCTACAGGAACTGTCAATGACATTATAACGCCAAAAATAAATTACATGTGCTGGAAAAAAAAGCAAAAACATTTTTTAGAGGCACTTTGGGGTGAAAATAATGAACGCTTGTTGCTGAGTCTCCCTCCTCCACTCTCCACCCTCCCATTACAGTCTCTACTCTCCCCCTCCCCTCTCCCCCCTCCCATTACAGTCTCTACTCTCCCTCCTACCTCCCCTCTCTACTCTCCCTCCTCCCCTCTCCCCCTTCCCATTACAGTCTCTACTCTCCCTCCTCCCCTCTCCCTCCTACCTCCCCCCTCTCTACACTCACCTCCTCCCCTCTCCCCCCTCCCATTACAGTCTCTACTCTCCCTCCCCCCTCTCCCCCTTCCCATTACAGTCTCTACTCTCCCCCCTCCCCTCTCCCCCTTCCCATTACAGTCTCTACTCTCCCTCCTCCCCTCTCCCCCTTCCCATTACAGTCTCTACTCTCCCTCCTCCCTCCCCTCTCTACTCTCCCTCCTCCCTCCCCTCTCTACACTCCCTCCTCCCCTCTCCCCCTTCCCATTACATTCTCTACTCTCCCTCCTCCCCTCCCCCTCCAATTACAGTCTCTACTCTCCCTCCTCCCCCTCTCCCCTCCCATTACAGTCTCTACTCTCCCTCCTCCCATTACAGTCTCTACTCTCCCTCCTACCTCCCCTCTCTACACTCCCTCTCCCCCTTCCCATTACAGTCTCTACACTCCCTCCTCCCCTCTACCCTCTTCCATTACAGTCTCTACTCTCCCCCTCCCATTACAGTCTCTACTCTCCCTCCTCCCTCCCATCTCTACACTCCCTCCTTCCCTCTCCCCCCTCACATTAAAGTCTCTACTCTCCCTCCTCCCCTCTCCCCCTCCGATTACAGTCTCTACTCTCCCCCCTCCCATTACAGTCTCTACTCTCCCTCCTCCCCTCTCCCCCTTCCCATTCCAGTCTCTACTCTCCCTCCTCCCTCCCCTCTCTACTCTCTACTCTCCCTCCTCCCCTCTCCCCCTTCCAATTACAGTCTCTACTCTCCCTCCTCCCCTCTCCCCCTTCCCATTACAGTCTCTACTCTCCCTCCTCCCCTCTCCCCCTTCCCATTACAGTCTCTACTCTCCCTCCTCCCCTCTCCCCCTTCCCATTACAGTCTCTACTCTCCCTTCTCCCCTCTCCCCCTTCCCATTACCGTCTCTACTCTCCCTCCTCCCTCCCCCTCTCTACTCTCCCTCCTCCCCTCTCCCCCTTCCCATTACAGTCTCTACTCTCCCTCCTCCCCTCTCCCCTCCCATTACAGTCTCTACACTCCCTCCTCCCCTCTCCCCCCTCCCATTACAGTCTCTACACTCCCTCCTCCCTCCCCTCTCTACACTCCCTCCTCCCCTCTCTCCCTCCCATTACAGTCTCTACTCTCCCTCCTCCCCTCTCCCCCCTCCCATTACAGTCTCTACTCTCCCTTCTCCCCTCTCCCCCTCCCATTACAGTCTCTACTCTCCCTCCTCCCCTCTCCCCTTCCCATTACAGTCTCTACTCTCCCTCCTCCCCTCTCCCTCCTCCCCCTCTCCCCCTTCCCATTACAGTCTCTACTCTCCCTCCTCCCCTCTCCCCCTTCCCATTACAGTCTCTACTCTCCCTCCTCCCCTCTCCCTCCTCCCATTACAGTTTCCACTCTCCCTCCTCCCTCCCCTCTCTACTCTCCCTCATCCCTTCTCCCCTCTACTCTCCCTCCTCCCCCCTCCCCCTCTCTACTCTCCTTCTTCCCCCTCTCTACACACCCTCCTCCCTCCCCTCTCTACTCTCCCTCATCCCTTCTCTCCTCCACTCTCCCTCCTCCCCCCTCTCCTCTGTGTGTGTGTGCGTGTGCGTGTGTGTGTGCGTGTGCGTGTGCGTGTGCATGTGCGTGTGTGTGTGTGTGTGTGCGTGTGTAAGAGGTGATTTTTATAATAAACGGGGGCCTCACCACCACATGTGTTATTCTAAAAATAATGAATAACAGTATGACATAAAGCCCCAAACAGAAATCATTTCCCTTATGAACTACTTGGCCTGAACTCTACTGTAAACATATTGTTTGAGTCCCAAATGGCATCCTATTTCCTACACAGTACACTACTTTTGACCAGAGCCCCGTGGGTGCACATGTAGGCAATAGGGTGCCATTTGAGACACAGTCCTTGTTATTAATTTTTAATAAATATGATAAATGTGGGGTCTGAACTGAAAGAAATAGATGATTGAGCGTCAAGTGCATCATCACAATAATAGACAGACAGGATTCTTCTTAATTTTTTATTTTTTTGGCAAGGCTGAACATTTTAACAATCTGGGGCCTTCTGTCTGTAGATTATGGAGTGTGTTTCCATTTGAATTAAGTCATGTTTTGTCCTATGTCAGCCTCCGTGTCATGCCTACTCCCGTTCCCTCTCTCCGGAGCTCCAGGTCTCCGGCCAACTAACCATTGGTCTTGGCAACCCACATTACGCACACCTGGCAACCATCATTACGCACACCTGCTACCATCGTTATGCACACCTGGATTTCATCATTACCTTGATTACGTCCCATTTATTTAGCCCTCAGTAGCCTCAGTCTTCAGGCAGTATTGGTTTCACGTTCAGTACACTTGTCAAGTTTTGTTTCCCTGCATATTCTGATTATTAAACCCACCTTCTCCACATGCTTCCTGACTCCGATACGTTGCAACCCATCTACACACAATACTCTATAATGGCAAAGTGAAAACATGTTTTCAAATTTCTTGAAAATGAAATACAGAAATATCTCATTTACATACAGTTGAAGTCAGAAGTTTACATACACCTTAGCCAAATACCTTTAAACTTAGTTTTTCCCAAGTCTGGACATTTAACCTAGTTAAAATTCTTTAGGTAAATTAGGATTACCACTTTATTTTAAGAATGTGAAATGTCTGAATAATAGGGGAGCGAATGATTTATTTCAGCTTTTATTTCTTTCATCACATTCCCAGTGGGTCAGAAGTTTCCATAAACTTAATTAGTATTTGGTAGCATTGCCTTTAAATTGTTTAACTTGGGTCAAACATTTCAGGTAGCCTTCCACAAACTTCCCACAATAAGTTGGGTGTTACGGCGTTCTTCGTTTGTCGAAAGAGAGTCGGACCGAAATGCAGCGTGTTGGTTACTCATGTTTTTAATAGACAAATGACGATAAATGAAATAACAAAAACAACAAACGGAACGTGAAAAACCTAAACAGCCTGTCTGGTGAACACTAACTCAGAGACAGGAACAATCACCCACGAAATACAAAGCGAAACCCAGGCTACCTAAATATGGTTCCCAATCAGAGACAACAAGAATCACCTGACTCTGATTGAGAACCACCTCAGGCAGCCAAACCTATGCAACACACACCCCTAATCAGCCACAATCCCAATAACTAAAAAAACCCACTAAGAATTACAACAAACAATAAACCCATGTCACACCCTGGCCTGACCAACTAATTAACTAAAACACAAAATACTAAGACCAAGGCGTGACATTGGGTGAATTTTGGCCCATTCCTCCTGACAGAGCTGGTGTGACTGAATCAGGTTTGTAGGCCTCCTTGCTTTCACACGCTTTTTCAGTTCTGCCCAAAAATATTCTATAGGATTGAGGTCAGGACTTTGTGATGGCCACTCCAAGACCTTGACTTTGTTGTCCTTAAGCCATTTTACCACAACTTTGGAAGTATGCTTGGTGTCATTGTCCATTTGCGACCAAGCTTTAACTTCTTGACTGATGTCTTGAGATGTTGCTTCAGTATATCCACATAATTTTCCCTCCCTCATGATGCCACCTATTTTGTGAAGTGCACCAGTCCCTCCTGCAGCAAAGCACTCCCACATCATGATGCTGCCACCCCCATGCTTCACGGTTGGGATGGTGATCTTCAGCTTGCAAGCCTCCCCCTTTTTACTCCAAACATAACGATGGTCATTATGGCCAAACAGTTCTATTTTTGTTTCACCAAACCAGAGGACATTTCTCCGAAAAGTATCTTTGTCCGCACGTGCAGTTGCAAACCATAGTCTTGCTTTTTTTATGGCGGTTTTGAAGCAGTGTCTTCTTCCTTGCTGTGCAGCCTTTCAGGTTATGTCGATATAGGACACGTTTTACTGTGGATATAGACACTTTTGTACCCATTTCCTCCAGCTTCTTCACAAGGTCCTTTGCTGTTGTTCTGGGATTGATTTGCACTTTTCGCACCAAAGTACGTTCATCTCTAGGAGACAGAACGCGTCTCCTTCCTGAGCGGTATGATTGCTGCGTGGTCCCATGGTGTTTATACTTGCATACTATTGTTTGTACAGATGAACATGGTACCTTAAGGCTATTGGAAATTTCTCCCAAGGATGAACCAGACTTGTGGAGGTCTACAATTATTTTTCTGAGGTCTTGGCTGATTTCTTTTGATTTTCCCATGATGTAAGGCAAAGAGGCACTGAGTTTCAAGGTAAGCCTTGAAATACATCCAAAGGTACACCTCCAATTGACTCAAATGACGTCAATTAGCCTATCAGAAGTTTCAAAAGCCATGACATTATTTTCTGGAATTTTCCAAGCTGTTTAAAGGCATAGTCAACATAGTGCATGTAAACTTCTGACCCACTGGAATTGTGATACAGTGAATTATAAGTGAAATAATTTGTCTGTAAACAATTGTTGGAAAAATTACTTGTGTCATGCACAAAGTAGATGTGCTAACTGACTTGCCAAAACTATAGTTTGTTAACAAGAAATTTGAGGAGTGGTTGAAAAATTAGTTTTAATGACTTCAACTTAAGTGTATGTAAACTTCCGACTTCAACTGTAAGAATTCACACCCCTGAGTCAATACATTGTAGAAGCAACTTTGGCCGTGATTACTTCTGTGAGTCTTTCTGGGTACGTCTTTAAGAGCTTTGCACACCTGGATCGTACAACATTTGCCAATTTATTATTTTCTAAATTCTTCATGCTCTGCCAAATTGGTTGTTGATCATTGCTGGACAACCATTTAAATCAAATTAAATCAGCTGATATCTCAGAATTCTGTACAGAAACCCAGCGTAAAACCCCAAACAGCAAGCATTGCAGGTGAGGAAGCACGGTGGCTCGGTCTTGCCTTAGATTTTCAAATAGATTTAAGTGAAAACTGTAACTTGGCAACTCAGGAACATTCACTGTCTTCTTGGTAAGCAGCTCCAGTGTAGATTTGGCCTCATGTTTTAGGTTATTATCCTGCTGAAAGGTGACTTTATCTCCCAGTGTCTGGTGGAAAGCAGACTGAACCAGGTTTTCCTCTCAGATTTTGCCTGTGCTTATCTCCATTCCATTTCCAGTACCCAGTCCTTAATATAAGGATACCCATAGCATGATGCAGCCACCTCTATGCTTGGAAATATAGAGGGTGGTAATGTGTTGTATTGGATTTGCCTCAAATAATACAATTCTGTATTCAGGACAAAAAGTTGCTTTGCAAAGTTTTTGCAGAATTACTTGAGTGCCTTTTTGAAACAGGATGCATGTTTTAGAATACTTTTATTCTGTACAAGCTTCCTTCTTTTCACAGTTAGGTTAGTATAGTGGAGTAACTGCAATGTTGTTGATCAATCTTCAGTTTTCTCCTATCACAGCCATTAATAAACTCTCTAACTGGTTTAAAGTCACCATGTGTCTCATTGTGAAATCCATGAGTGGTTTTGTTCCTCTCCAGCAACTAAGTTAGGAAGGACGCCTGTGTCTTTGTAGTGACTGTGTGTATTGATACACGATCCACAGTGTTATTAATTATTTCACCATGATCAAAGGGATATTCAATGTCTGTTTGTTTTTACCAACAGGTGACCTTCTTTGTGAGGCATTGGAAAACCTCCCTGGTCTTTGTGGTTGAATCTGTGGATGAAATGCACTGCTTGACTGAAAGACTTTACATATAATAGTATATGTGGGGTACAGAGATGATTTCGTCATAAAGAAAAACAATGTTAAACACTATTATTGCACACAGAGTCCATGCAACTTATTATGTGACTTTTTAAGCACATTTTCATCCTGAACCTAATTAGGCTTGCCATAACAAAGGAGTTGAATACTTATTGACTGAAGATATTTCTGCTTTTCATTTTTTTTTTTATTAATTTGTAAACATTTCTAAAAACATAATTCCACTTTGACATTTTCGGGTACTGTGTGTAGGCCAGGGACAAGACATCTAAATGTAATCCATTTTAAAATCTGTCTGTTACACAACAACATGTGGAAATAGTTAAACGGTGCATACTATCTGAAGGCACTGTATTAGATGGTAATAGGCCCTGGGCTGCCCCTAGTGGACGGTGCAGGAAATTGCCATTAAAATAAAAGGCGAGCCATGTCGTAACTTCACCATTTCAAACTTGCCTAAATATGCTCCATTGCACTAGAGTTTGGCCTGGATATACAAGCAGGTCCTTGAATTTCACTGACTTATTCTGAGAATAGAGAACCGGATAAAGGACCAGACACGGCATGGCACTACTCTGTATGTGCCACACTTACCCTATACCACCCTATACATCTCTATATTCCATCCTATACCACCCTATACTGCCCTATACCACCCTATACCACCCTATACATCCCTATACCACCCTATACCACCCTATACCACCCTATACCACCCTATACATCCCTAAACCACCCTATACCACCCTATACATATCACCCTATACCACCCTATAGATCCCTATACCACCCTATACCACCCTATACATCCCTATACCACCCAATACATCCCTATACCACCCTATACCACCCTATACCACCCAAAACCACCCTATACCACCCTATACATCCCTATACCACCCTATACCACCCTATACATCCCTATACCACCCGATAACACCCTATACCACCCTATACCACCCTATACCACCCTATACCTTCCTATACCACCCTATACCACCCTATAACACCCTATACCACCATATACCACCCTATACCACCCTATACCTTCCTATACCACCCTATACCACCCTATACCACCCTATACCACCCTATACCACCATATACCACCCTATACCACCCTATACCACCCTATACCTTCCTATACCACCCTATACCACCCTATACCACCCTATACCACCCTATACCTTCCTATACCACCCTATACCACCCTATACCACCCTATACCAATACGCTATTGGTTCTCAGCCTTTTGGATCAAATGCAGTGTGTGAGTCATGTGTCATGCTTTTTGATGGTAGGGTCTGGTGGGGTCCTGATGTGTTGATGGTAGGGTCTGGTGGGGTCCTACTGTGTTGATGGTAGGGTCTGGTGGGGTCCTACTGTGTTGATGGTAGGGTCTGGTGGGGTCCTACTGTGTTGATGGTAGGGTCTGGTGGGGTCCTACTGTGTTGATGGTAGGGTCTGGTGGGGTCCTACTTTGATGATGGTAGGGTCTGGTGGGGTCCTACTGTGTTGATGGTAGGGTCTGGTGGGGTCCTACTGTGTTGATGGTAGGGTCTGGTGGGGTCCTACTGTGTTGATGGTAGGGTCTGGTGGGGTCCTGATGTGTTGATGGTAGGGTCTGGTGGGGTCCTACTGTGTTGATGGTAGGGTCTGGTGGGGTCCTACTGTGTTGATGGTAGGGTCTGGTGGGGTCCTACTGTGTTGATGGTAGGGTCTGGTGGGGTCCTACTGTGTTGATGGTAGGGTCTGGTGGGGTCCTACTGTGTTGATGGTAGGGTCTGGTGGGGTCCTACTGTGTTGATGGTAGGGTCTGGTGGGGTCCTACTGTGTTGATGGTAGGGTCTGGTGGGGTCCTACTGTGTTGATGGTAGGGTCTGGTGGGGTCCTACTGTGTGGATGGTAGGGTCTGGTGGGGTCCTACTGTGTTGATGGTAGGGTCTGGTGGGGTCCTACTGTGTTGATGGTAGGGTCTGGTGGGGTCCTACTGTGTTGATGGTAGGGTCTGGTGGGGTCCTACTGTGTTGATGGTAGGGTCTGGTGGGGTCCTACTGTGTTGATGGTAGGGTCTAGTGGGGTCTTGATGTGTTGATGGTAGGGTCTGGTGGGGTCCTACTGTGTTGATGGTAGGGTCTGGTGGGGTCCTACTGTGTTGATGGTAGGGTCTGGTGGGGTCCTGTCTTGATGTGTTGATGGTAGGGTCTGGTGGGGTCCTGCTGTGTTGATGGTAGGGTCTGGTGGGGTCCTACTGTGTTGATGGTAGGGTCTGGTGGGGTCCTACTGTGTTGATGGTAGGGTCTGGTGGGGTCCTGTCTTGATGTGTTGATGGTAGGGTCTGGTGGGGTCCTGCTGTGTTGATGGTAGGGTCTGGTGGGGTCCTACTGTGTTGATGGTAGGGTCTGGTGGGGTCCTACTGTGTTGATGGTAGGGTCTGGTGGGGTCCTACTGTGTTGATGGTAGGGTCTGGTGGGGTCCTATTGTGTTGATGGTAGGGTCTGGTGGGGTCCTGATGTGTTGATGGTAGGGTCTAGTGGGGTCCTACTGTGTTGATGGTAGGGTCTGGTGGGGTCCTATTGTGTTGATGGTAGGGTCTGGTGGGGTCCTACTGTGTTGATGGTAGGGTCTGGTGTGGCCAGGTCCTAATATTGATATGAGGTAGAGGTCTTCACTGATCACCATGTACCAGGAACCCCGATCCTGAACCCTAGTGGTTCCGGATCCAGAATTCTGCACTGCAGCCTCAATTAGCCTAGCAAGCTAACTTTAGCTACCTTAGCTAGCCTTTCCCAGTTGGATGCAGTCAAAACAAGTACAACTGAATCATATTTGATGATAAATAACCTAGCTATGGCAGCTATTAGTCTACTCTAGCTTGTGTTGCCTTGGTTGGTTGCTGTCTCTCCCTCACTCCCTCCTTCCTTCTCAGCATGTCACTCGCACACAGTACAGCCACTCCCCCGCCTGCTAGAGCTGCAATCTCTCTCCCTCTCCCTCAGTTCTGGTTAATAAAGTAGCCTCTGCTGCGTCCCTCACTCGGATCAGACCGGTGAGGATCCGACCAGGTCTATACGGAACGGGTCTAGTTGTACTCGGGTCCTTTCAGAACGAGTCTTTATCATTTAAAATGTTATTCATACATATCGGTCCGGGGGTGGAAAGCCCCAGGTCCATTTCGGAACGGGTCAGACCTCTATTATGAGGGTCTGGTGGGGCCTTGATGTTGATGGTTGGGTCTGATGGGGCCAGGCCTTGATGTTGATGGTTGGGTCTGATGGGGCCTTGATGTTGATGGTAGGATCTGATAGGGCCTTGATGTTGATGGTAGGGTCTGATAGGGCCTTGATGTTGATGGTAGGATCTGATAGGGCCAGGCCTTGATGTTGATGGTAGGGTCTGATAGGGCCTTGATGTTGATGGTTGGGTCTGATGGGGCCTTGATGTTGATGGTAGGATCTGATAGGGCCTTGATGTTGATGGTTGGGTCTGATGGGGCCAGGCCTTGATGTTGATGATAGGGTCTGATGGGGCCAGGCCTTGATGTTTTTGATAGGGTCTGATGGGACAGGCCTTGATGTTGATGATAGGGTCTGACGGGACCAGGCCTTGATGTTTTTGATAGGGTCTGATGGGACAGGCCTTGATGTTGATGATAGGGTCTGATGGGGCCAGGCCTTGATGTTGATGATAGGGTCTGATGGGGCCAGGCCTTGATGTTGATGGTAGGGTCTGATCGGGCCAGGCCTTGATGTTGATGATAGGGTCTGATGGGGCCAGGCCTTGATGTTGATGGTAGGGTCTGATCGGGCCAGGCCTTGATGTTGATGATAGGGTCTGATGGGGCCAGGCCTTGATGTTGATGGTAGGGTCTGATAGGGCCAGGCTTTGATGTTGATGATAGGGTCTGATGGGGCCAGGCTTTGATGTTGATGATAGGGTCTGATGGGGCCAGGCCTTGATGTTGATGATAGGGTCTGATGGGACAGGCCTTGATGTTGATGATAGGGTCTGATGGGACAGGCCTTGATGTTGATGATAGGGTCTGATGGGGCCAGGCCTTGATGTTGATGATAGGGTCTGATGGGACAGGCCTTGATGTTGATGATAGGGTCTGATGGGACAGGCCTTGATGTTGATGATAGGGTCTGATGGGACCAGGCCATGATGTTGATGATAGGGTCTGATGGGCCAGGCCATGATGTTGATGATAGGGTCTGATGGGGCCAGGCCTTGATGTTGATGATAGGGTCTGATGGGACCAGGCCTTGATGTTGATGATAGGGTCTGATAGGGCCAGGCCTTGATGTTGATGGTAGGGTCTGATAGGGCCAGGCCTTGATGTTGATGATAGGGTCTGATGGGACAGGCCTTGATGTTTTTGATAGGGTCTGATGGGACAGGCCTTGATGTTTTTGATAGGGTCTGATGGGACAGGCCTTGATGTTTTTGATAGGGTCTGATGGGACAGGCCTTGATGTTTTTGATAGGGTCTGATGGGACAGGCCTTGATGTTGATGATAGGGTCTGATGGGACAGGCCTTGATGTTGATGATAGGGTCTGATGGGGCCAGGCCTTGATGTTTTTGATAGGGTCTGATGGGACAGGCCTTGATGTTGATGATAGGGTCTGATGGGACAGGCCTTGATGTTGATGATAGGGTCTGTTGGGGCCAGGCCTTGATGTTGATGATAGGGTCTGATGGGACAGGCCTTGATGTTGATGATAGGGTCTGATGGGACAGGCCTTGATGTTGATGATAGGCTCTGATGGGACCAGGCCTTGATGTTGATGATAGGGTCTGATGGGACAGGCCTTGATGTTGATGATAGGGTCTGATGGGACCAGGCCTTGATGTTGATGATAGGGTCTGATGGGACAGGCCTTGATGTTGATGATAGGGTCTGATGGGACCAGGCCTTGATGTTGATGATAGGGTCTGATGGGACAGGCCTTGATGTTGATGATAGGGTCTGATGGGACAGGCCTTGCTCTGTCATAGATCATGCAGCATATCTCAGACACACATCATCCCCTCTGCTACTGCTGCTCTGGTCTTCTCCTCTCTCTCTGGCACCATGCTTCTCTAAACTGCTTTTATTCCATTATCATCACCTCTGCTATCTTCTCCTCTCCCAATCACCCCTCTTCCTCCCCTCTTCCCCTCCCTCTCCACTTCTCCTTTCCTCTTCTCTCCCACTTCCCCCCCATCTCCCAATCTCCCAATCAACACTCTTCCCCTCCCTCTCCACTTCTCCCCTCCTCTTCTCTCCCACTCCCCCCATCTCCCAATCTCCCAATCACCCCTCTTCCTCCCCTCTTCCCCTCCCTCTCCACTTCTCCTCTCCTCTTCTCTCCCACTTTTCCCCCCGCCTCCCATCTCCCAATCACCCCCCTTCCCCACCCTCTCCACTTCTCCTTTCCTCTTCTCTCCCACTTCCCCCTCCTCCCATCTCCCAATCTCCCAATCACCCCTCTTCCCCTCCCTCTCCACTTCTCCTTTCCTCTTCTCTCCCACTTCCCATCTCCCAATCTCCCAATCACCCCTCTCCCTCCCCTCTTCCCTCCCTCTCCACTCCCCCCCCTCCTCCCATCTCCCAATCTCCCAATCACCCCTCTTCCCCTACCTCTCTACTTCTATCCTCCTCTTCTCTCCCACTTCTCCCCCCCTCCTCCCATCTCCCAATCACCCCTCTTCCCCTCCCTCTCCACTTCTGCTTTCCTCTTCTCCCCCCCTCCTCACATCTCCCAATCTCCCAATCACCCCTCCCCCCCTCCATTTCTACTCTCCTTTCTCCCCCCCTCATCCCATCTCCCAATCACCCCTCTTCCTCCACTCTTTCCTCCCTCTCCACTTCTCCTCTTCTCTCCTACTCCCCCCCCTCCCATCTCCCAATCTCCCAATCACCCCTCTTGCTCCCCTCTTCCCCTCCCTCTCCACTTCTCCCCCCCTCCTCCCATCTCCCAATCTCCCAAAAGAAGAGCTGTATTGAAATCCACCGGCTTCTACACCACCAATTTAGAATGAGCCATGAAAAGGAATCTTAACTGTAACTGTCTGAACTCCTTGTTTATTATGGAAAACAGTTACCGTATCCCAGCAGACTGTGTATAAATACAGTTACCGTATCCCAGCAGACTGTGTATAAATACAGTTACCGTATCCCAGCAGACTGTGTATAAATACAGTTAATGTATCCCAGCAGACTGTGTATAAATACAGTTACCGTGTCCCAGCAGACTGTGTATAAAGACAGTTACCGTATCCCAGCAGACTGTGTATAAAGACAGTTACCGTATCCCAGCAGACTGTGTATAAATACAGTTACCGTGTCCCAGCAGACTGTGTATAAAGACAGTTACCGTATCCCAGCAGACTGGGGGTAAATACAGTTAATGTATCCCAGCAGACTGTGTATAAATACAGTTACCGTGTCCCAGCAGACTGTGTATAAATACAGTTACCGTATCCCAGCAGACTGTGTATAAATACAGTTACCGTATCCCAGCAGACTGTGTATAAATACAGTTACCGTGTCACAGCAGACTGTGTATAAATACAGTTACCGTATCCCAGCAGACTGTGTATAAATACAGTTACCGTGTCCCAGCAGACTGTGTATAAAGACAGTTACTGTGTCCCAGCAGACTGTGTATAAATACAGTTACCGTGTCCCAGCAGACTGTGTATAAATACAGTTACCGTATCACAGCAGACTGTGTATAAATACAGTTACCGTATCCCAGCAGACTGTGTATAAATACAGTTACCGTGTCCCAGCAGACTGTGTATAAATACAGTTACCGTATCCCAGCAGACTGTGTATAAATACAGTTACCGTATCCCAGCAGACTGTGTATAAATACAGTTACCGTGTCACAGCAGACTGTGTATAAATACAGTTACCGTGTCCCAGCAGACTGTGTATAAATACAGTTACCGTGTCACAGCAGACTGTGTATAAATACAGTTACCGTGTCCCAGCAGACTGTGTATAAATACAGTTACCGTGTCCCAGCAGACTGTGTATAAATACAGTTACCGTGTCCCAGCAGACTGTGTATAAAGACAGTTACCGTGTCCCAGCAGACTGTGTATAAATACAGTTACCGTGTCCCAGCAGACTGGGGGTAAATACAGTTACCGTATCCCAGCAGACTGGGGGTAAATACAGTTACCGTGTCCCAGCATACTGGGGGTAAATACAGTTACCGTGTCCCAGCAGACTGGGGGTAAATACAGTTACCGTATCCCAGCAGACTGTGTATAAATACAGTTACCGTGTCCCAGCAGACTGTGTATAAATACAGTTACCGTGTCCCAGCAGACTGTGTATAAATACAGTTACCGTGTCCCAGCAGACTGGGGGTAAATACAGTTACCGTATCCCAGCAGACTGGGGGTAAATACAGTTACCGTGTCCCAGCAAACTGTGTATAAATACAGTTACCGTAGCCCAGCAGGCTGGGGGTAAATACTGGTACCTTAGCCCAGCAGACTGGGGGTAAATACTGGTATCATAGGAGACTTATCAGTTATCATATCATTAAGTTCCTCGTCGTACACATCACAGACAAACTGAATTGGTCCACTCACACAGACAGCATGGTGAAGAAGACGCAGCAGCGCCTCTTCAACCTCAGGAGGCTGAAGAAATTTGGCTTGTCACCAAAAGCACTCACAATCGAGATGCACAATCGAGAGCATCCTGTCGGGCTGTATCACACTTGGTACGGCAACTGCTCTGCCCACAACCGTAAGGCTCCCCAGAGGGTAGTGACATCTGCACAACGCATCACCTGGGGCAAACTACCTGCCCTCCAGGACACCTACACCACCCAATGTCACAGGAAGGCCATAAAGATCATCAAGGACAACACCCACCCGAGCCACTGCCTGTTCACCCCGCTATCATCCAGAAGGCCAGTACAGGTGCATCAAAGCAGGGACCAAGAGACTGCTTTTCTAGACAGCCATTTTCAAGGTTTGCCATATATTTTTAAGTCAAATCTGTAACAAGGCAACTCAGGAAAATGCTATGTTGTCTTGGTAATCAACTTATTGTCCTGCTGAAGGGTGAATTCATCTTGTCTAGTGGAAAGCAGATTGAACCAGATTTTCCTGTAGGCTTTTGTCTGTGCTTAGCGCCATTCTGTTAATTGTATTTATTATCCTAAAAAACTCCCTAGTCCTTGCCTATGACAAGCATACCAATAACATTGATGCAGCCACAACACTGCTTAAAAGGGGGTCCTGTGTGGCTCAGTCGGTAGAGCATGGCGCTTGCAACGCCAAGCATCGTGGGTTCGATTCCCGCTGGGGCCACCCATATGCAAAAGTAGCGGCCCCAGCCGACCTGTAAGTCACCTTGGACAAAAGCGTCTGCTAAATGGGATATATTATTATATTATTATATATATTAAAAAATGTAACCGACCGTCTCAAATCGGTCTTATGTAGCAACATTTTTCCTCAGTTGTGCGCTGCGTTAGATTTTCCCCAAACAAAACATTTTGTTTCAGGACATAAAAGTTATTTTCTTGGCCACATTTTTTGGAGAGTTTTATTCAGTGCCTTTCTGACAGGATGTGTATGGTTTGGAATACTTGTATTCTGTACAGGCTTCCTTCTTTTCACTCTGTCAATTAGGTAAGTATTGTGGAGTAACTACACGGTTGTTGATCCATCCTGATATCTCCTATCACAACCATTAAACTCTGTATCTGTTGTAAAGTCACCATTGGTCTCATGATGAAATCCCTGAGCGGTTTCCTGCCCCCCCCCCCCCCCCCCGGTGTATTGATACACCACCTATAGTGTCATTCATTATTTTACCATGCTCAACCATCTACCACTAAAGTAGCCATCTACCAATAGGTGCCCTTCTCTGCGAGGCATTGGAAAACCTCCCTTGTCTTGGTGGTTGAATCTGTGTTTGAAATGTACTGCTCAACTGAGGGACCTTACAATTATGTGTGGGGTGCAGAGATGATGTAGTCATTGAAAAATCATGTTAAACACTATTATTGCACACAGAGTGAGTCCATACAACTGATTATGTGACTTGCTAAGCACATTTTTACTCCTGAACTTATTTAGGCTTGTCGTAACAAAGGGGTTGAATACTTATTGGCTCAATACATTTCAGATTGTCTAGAATAATAATTCCAATTTGACTTTATGCGGTATTGTGTGTAGGCGAGTGACACAACATCTCAATTTAATACATTTTAAATTCAGGCTGTAACAGAACAAAATGTGTAAAAAGTCAAGATGGGTGAATACTTCCTGAAGGCTCTTAAGTTGTTCTGGAGTACAAGGCCCAGCACATTGCTGTCACCTCTCTGTAATAGTCAGCTAATCAGCCATTTTGTTTTAAGTTATAAAGCCATAAGGTTACGATGCCAAAGGTTACTATTATGCCAAAGTAATAGCGCAGTCTGCCAAAAGTTTATTGTTGTTGTAATCAGCAGAAATCTGAAGGCACTGCAATGGCATGGCACTAAGTAGGCACGCTATTCTACATTCATCTTGAGCGCTAGGGTGTGAATAATCATTGTAAACTGTGGCCATTCATGATAGGCTAATGACACGTCTCATTATAATACTAAAATCCATCAAAGAAAGTTGCAACACTGCAAAAACCTTTCATCATGAATGTTCAAAGAAACCATGACAACCCCAACTCTTAAAACTTCACACTATCAGATTGTCCTCCTACATTGTCAGAGACTTTAAAGATGATTAAAAAAATGACTTGAAAGATAAAGACAAGTTAGTAGTTATTAAATTCTGATTATTCTGTTCTCTTCCATATTACTGACGGATGGGGTCCTTGCTCATCCTTCTTTTCCATGTGTTGTGTAGCTGGCTGACAAAGTGCTTTACTTTATCATGTCAGACACTAATGATTTCCATTAACTTGTAAAACAGCTGGACGTAACACTGTTACACCTAAAAAATGTATTACTTTTTTGCAGAAAAACCTACAATGTTGATTAAAAATGTAGTGGTGGAAGTGTTTCCATTACCCATTTAGGGAAATTACACGTAAAAAAAGTGCCGACAGCCTGTCTGTCCTCCCAGCTATCTGTTTCATATCTCAGGTAGCCAGCCAAAGCACTGCATGTATATAATGCCATAATTAGCTAATATTTGTCATATTCTAATAATTCTCATGTGCCAATTTATTGCCACGGTCTGTGCCATGCTGAAACTTGCACTCCTGAAATTTGCACTCCAACCTGAAAAGGTGAAGCAATTCAGATTTTCTTGAAAGTCAGGACAATGTTAGTAGTGCAAAGAAGGCGGATCACTGACATTCCTGTCTTGCAGGAAATCACCTGCAAGTTCCTGGACATTTCTGGGGGGGAATGGCCCAAGCCCTCACACTCCGATCCAACAGGTCCCAGACATGCTCAATGGGATTAAGGTCCGGGCTCTTCGCTGGCCATGGCAGATCACTGACATTCCTGTCTTGCAGGAAGTCGTGCACAGAACGAGCAATATGTCTGGTGGCATTGTCATGCCGGAGGGTCATGTCAGGATCGGCCTGCAGGAAGGGTACCACATGATGGAGGAGGATGTCTTCCCTGTAATGCACAGAGTTGAGATTGCCTGCAATGACAACAAGCAGAGTCCGAGGATGCTGTGACACACTGACCCAGACCATGACGGACCCTCCACCTCCAAATCGATCCCGCTCCAGAGTACAGAGTCCTTCAACAATAAACGTGAATCCGACCATCACAACTGTCCGGTCTGATCCAGTGACGGTGGGTTTGTGCCCATAGTGATGTCTGGTGAGGACCTGCCTTACAACAGGCCTATAAGCCCTCATTCCAGCCTCTCTCAGCCTATTGCGGACAGTCTGAGCACTGATGGAGGGATTGTGCGTTCCTGGTGTAACTTGTTGCCATCCTGTACCTGACCCGCAGGTGTGATGTTCGGCTGTACCAATCCTGTGCAGGTGTTGTCTGGTCTGCCACTGCGAGGACGATCAGCTGTCCGTCTTGTCTCCCTGTAGTGCTGTCTTAGGCATCTCACAGTACGTACTTTGCAATTTATTGCCCTGGCCACATCTGTAGACCTCCTGCCTACTTGCAGCATGCCTAAGGCACATTCACGCAGATGAGCAGGGACCATGGGCATCTTTCTTTTTGTGTGTTTTTTGAGGCCTTTCTGAGTCAGTAGAAAGGCCTCTTTAGAGTCCTAAGTTTTCATAACTGTGACCTTAATTGCCTTCTGTCTGTAAGCTGTTAGTGTCTTAAACTAATACAATATCCCATCTCCTCCACATATTAAAGGATAAGCAGTCCATTCATTCACATATAATAAGCCAGTAGGTCCCAATCATAATAAAACCAAAACACAACCATTAGGCTAAGTATTTCCCAATCGAGATGTACAACTATTACCCATTTCACATGTAGCACACGAAGTAACCGGTGGTCTAAAGTTTAAATACAACAATGTTCAATCACAGTTCCACTCACCAGATGAGGATCATTTGAAACTTAACTTCTTGTTGAAAGTGACTCTTAAAAAGGGAGAAGCTAACAAATTAGCAACAACATCCTCTTTGATAACACCTGCTGCAGCTGCTGCAAACTAGCGTACAACAAACATTAGCTAACCATGGGAAAACTGCTGCTCATTATTGTGCTACTGCTCGCTACCTGATGGCCTTCGAGGAGATAGAACCGGTCCCACCCAATACAAGTCAAAATGTGATTGGTTGATTTTCCACTTTTACTCCAAAATGTTGCCGTAGTACAGGTGAATGGCAGATGCCTTCTATCTAGCTTCTGATGGCACAGCCAATTGCTCACTTAGCTAGCTAGATGTATCTCCCTGAGACCACCAACGGAAAATCCAGATTGCATAGTTATTTTTTTCGCTTCAGTGTTAACCCTTTCCTTTCCAACAAAAACTGAAGAGATTAAATAATGTAATTATAATAATTATTATTGTTAGTTTATAAATCCTTCGCCCTTCTCTGAAGGTGCAGAAGGCACTCCTTGTTCCCCACTGAGTGGGTCTATTTGTCCTCAGCATACATTTTTTCCCCCATTCTGAATGTCTAATGAATCCATATGTTGTTCTGAAATACTACATGAACACAGAAATACTGGACATGTTGAATTCTGATTATGGTGGTGATTTGACCAAATTACAATCATTGTCTTGAATTGGACTCGAATTCTTCTGGTATTGGTCTTGACTTGGTCTTGGACTCCTCGTCCTCATCCCAGTCTTGGTCATGACTCGGTCTCACCACTCTCAAGTCTTGGTCTTGACTCGGTCTCACCACTCTCAAGTCTTGGTCTTTGACTCGGTTTCACCCCCTCCAGTCTTGGCCTTGACTCAGTCTCACCCCTCTCTAATCTTGGTCTTGAATCTGTCTCACCCCCCTCAAGTCTAGGTCTTGACTCGGTCTCACCCCCTCCGGTCTTGGTCTTGACTCGGTCTCACCCCCTCCGGTCTTGGTCTTGACTCAGTCTCACCCCCTCCGGTCTTGGTCTTGACTCAGTTTCATTCCCTCCGGTCTTGGTCTTGACTCAGTCTCACTCCCTTTAGTCTTAGTCTTGAATTGGTCTCACTTTAGGTGGTCTCAAACACAACACTGGGTGATACCTACATATATTTACTCAGGGGAATTAAGAATTATTTAATAAAGAAATATTAGTGCTTTATTTTTCATATGTTTTGTTCTAGTGGCAGTACTGTGGAGGTTCTAGTGGCAGTACTGTGGAGGTTCTAGTGACAGTACTGTGGAAGATCTAGTGACAGTAGTGTGGATGTTCTAGTGGCACTACTGTGGAAGTTCTAGTGACAGTATTGTGGAGGTTCTAGTGGCAGTATTGTGGATGTTCCAGTGACAGTACTGTGGATGTTCTAGTGACAGTACTGTGGATGTTCTAGTGACAGTATTAGTGGAGTCCTAGTGACAGTACTGTGGATGTTCTAGTGACAGTACTGTGGATGTTCTAGTGACAGTACTGTGGATGTTCTAGTGACAGTATTAGGGGAGTCCTAGTGACAGTACTGTGGATGTTCTAGTGACAGTACTGTGGATGTTCTAGTGACAGCACGGTCAAAGTTGAGTGAAGTTTGTGCTGCATGCTTGCCCTAACTTATAAATCGTGCTCCTGCCAGTCCCTGGGGGCTGTGAAACACAGAAAGCCCTCATGAAGAAAATTAACATTGTTCACACTCCAATGAGCTCATTTAAATTAAAAAGGCAACAGACTTGCTAATCGTCATATGACTTTTAGGGTGATGCAATGCACAATTTACAGGCAGGGTTGCCCCAAAAACTCCTAACATGCATGGTGCTCCTAATATATTTAAGGAATAAAATACGTTTGACATCTTTCAACATTCTACATTGTTTTTCCACATTTCGTGATCATTGAACAAGGTCGATTTCCAGCATGCACATTTACAGCATTATTTGGGAGGTATTTCTACATTTTCAGAAAATATTGCCACTGAACTAATCCCATAAAAAAGTTATTTTCCTGGGTCAGGTCGATGAGGAACATTTATTTAGGGAGTGCATCCTAAATGGCAACCTATTCTCTATATAGTGCATTACATTTGACTAGAGCCCTGTGGGGGAGTAGGGTGCCATTTGGGACACGGTTTAGTGAAGGCAAGACAAAGTCGCTGGTAGTTTGGAGGGATAGCTCTCATTTCACGGTTCATACTTTCAATGTGATTAATAAACAAAATGCTGTTGAAGAGAGAGATGTCATTAACCCCATATCTCCCCGGAATGGTGAGAGGAATACAGGGATGGATAGAGGGAGGAAAATAGTGATGGAGGGAGATATAGAGGGATGGAGGGAGGGAGAAATAGAGGGATGGATAGAGGGAGGAAAATAGTGATGGAGGGAGATATAGAGGGATGAAGGGAGGGAGAAATAGAGGGATGGATGGAGGAATAGATGTATGGATGGAGGGAGGAATAGAGGGATGGATGGTGAGAGGAATAGAGGGATGGATGGAGGGAGGAACAGATGGATGGAGGGAGGAATAATGGGATAGATGGAGGAATAGAGGGATGGATGGAGGATGGAGAGATGGAGGAATAACGGGATGGGGTGGAGGGAGGAATAGAGGGATGGATGGAGGGAGGAATAATGGGATAGATGGAGGAATAGAGAGATGGATGGAGGATGGAGAGATGGAGGAATAACGGGATGGATGGAGAGATGGAGGAATAACGGGATGGATGGAGGGGGGAATAGAGGGATGGATGGAAGAAGGAATAACAGGGTGGATGGAGGGACGAATAGAGGTATGGATAGTGGGAGAAAAAACGGGATGGAGGGAGGGAAGAATAAAGGGATGGATGGAGGTAGGAATTACGGGATGATGAAGGGAGGAATAGAGGGATGGAGGAATAACAGGTTGGATGGTTGATGGAGGGTGGGAGGAATAGAGGTAT